>NC_058080.1:734417694-734445194 GCF_014858855.1 Bufo gargarizans
TTGGGGTGTCTTCTTTCCAAAATGGGGTCACTTGTGGGGTAGTTATACTGCCCTGGCAATTTAGGGGCCCAAATGCGTGAGAAGTACCTTGCAATCAAAATCTGTAAAAAATGGCTGGTGAAATCCGAAAGGTGCAATTTGGAATATGTGCCCTTTTGCCCACCTTGGCTGCAAAAAAGTGTCACACATCTGGTATCGCCGTACTCAGGAGAAGTTGGGGAATGTGTTTTGGGGTGTCATTTTACATATACCCATGCTGGGTGAGAAAAATATCTTGGTCAAATGCCAACTTTGTATAAAAAAATGGGAAATGTTGTCTTTTGCCAAGATATTTCTCTCACCCAGCATGGGTATATGTAAAATGACACCCCAAAACACATTCCCCAACTTCTCCTGAGTACGGCGATACCACATGTGTGACACTTTTTTGCTGCCAAGGTGGGCAAAGGGGCCCACATTCCAAAGTGCACCTTTCGGATTTCACCGGTCATTTTTTACACATTTTGATTGCAAAGTACTTCTCACACATTTGGGCCCCTAAATTGCCAGGGCAGTATAACTACCCCACAAGTGACCCCATTTTGGAAAGAAGACACCCCAAGGTATTCCATGAGGGGCATGGCGAGTTCCTCGAATTTTTTATTTTTTGTCGCAAGTTAGTGGAATATGAGACTTTGTAAGGAAAAAAATAAAAATAAAAAAAATCATCATTTTCCGCTAACTTGTGACAAAAAATAAAAAATTCTAGGAACTCGCAGTGCCCCTCACGGAATACCTTGGGATGTCTTCTTTCCAAAATGGGGTCACTTGTGGGGTAGTTATACTGCCCTGGCAATTTAGGGGCCCAAATGTATGAGAAGTACCTTGCAATCAAAATGTGTAAAAAATGGCTGGTGAAATCCGAAAGGTGCAATTTGGAATATGTGCCCTTTTGCCCACCTTGGCTGCAAAAAAGTGTCACACATCTGGTATCGCCGTACTCAGGAGAAGTTGGGGAATGTGTTTTGGGGTGTCATTTTACATATACCCATGCTGGGTGAGAAAAATATCTTGGTCAAATGCCAACTTTGTATAAAAAAATGGGAAATGTTGTCTTTTGCCAAGATATTTCTCTCACCCAGCATGGGTATATGTAAAATGACACCCCAAAACACATTCCCCAACTTCTCCTGAGTACGGCGATACCACATGTGTGACACTTTTTTGCTGCCAAGGTGGGCAAAGGGGCCCACATTCCAAAGTGCACCTTTCGGATTTCACCGGTCATTTTTTACACATTTTGATTGCAAAGTACTTCTCACACATATGGGCCCCTAAATTGCCAGGGCAGTATAACTACCCCACAAGTGACCCCATTTTGGAAAGAAGACACCCCAAGGTATTCCGTGAGGGGCACGGCGAGTTCCTAGAATTTTTTATTTTTTGTCGCAAGTTAGTGGAATATGAGACTTTGTAAGGAAAAAAATAAAAATAAAAAAATCATCATTTTCCGCTAACTTGTGACAAAAAATAAAAAATTCTAGGAACTCGCCGTGCCCCTCACGGAATACCTTGGGGTGTCTTCTTTCCAAAATGGGGTCACTTGTGGCGTAGTTATACTGCCCTGGCAATTTAGGGGACCATATGCGTGAGAAGTACCTTGCAATCAAAATGTGTAAAAAATGGCTGGTGAAATCCTAAAGGTGCTCTTTGGAATGTGTGCCCCTTTGCCCACCTTGGCTGCAAAAAAGTGTCACACATCTGGTATCGCCGTACTCAGGAGAAGTTGGGGAATGTGTTTTGGGGTGTCATTTTACATATACCCATGCTGGGTGAGAGAAATATCTTGGCAAAAGACAACATTTCCCATTTTTTTATACAAAGTTGGCATTTGACCAAGATATTTATCCCACCCAGCATGGGTATATGTAAAATGACACCCCAAAACACATTGCCCAACTTCTCCTGAGTACGGCGATACCACATGTGTGACACTTTTTTGCAGCCTAGATGCGCAAAGGTGCCCAAATTCCTTTTAGGAGGGCATTTTTAGACATTTCGGTCCCAGACTTCTTCTCACGCTTTAGGGCCCCTAAAAAGCCAGGGCAGTATAAATACCCCACATGTGACCCCATTTTGGAAAGAAGACACCCCAAGGTATTCAATGAGGGGCATGGCGAGTTCATAGAAAAAAACATTTTTGGCATAAGTTAGCGGAAATTGATTTTTTTTTTTTTTTTTCTCACAAAGTCTCAATTTCCGCTAACTTGGGTCAAAAATTTAAAACTTTCATGGACTCAATATGCCCCTCATGGAATACCTGGGGGTGTCTTCTTTCCAAAATGGGGTCAGTTGTGGGGTGTTTGTACTGCCCTGGCATTTGAGGGTCTCCGCAATCATTACATGTATGGCCAGCATTAGGATTTTCTGCTATTCTCCTTGTATTGAGCATACAGGTAATGAGATTTTTTTTTCCCGTTCAGCCTCTGGGCTGAAAGAAAAAAATGAACGGCACAGATTTCTTCATTCGCATCGATCAATGTGGATGAAAAAATCTCTGCCCAAAAAAAAAAAAGGAGGGGAAAGGCGTCTGCCAGGACATAGGAGCTCCGCCCAACATCCATACCCACTTAGCTCGTATGCCCTGGCAAACCCGATTTCTCCATTCACATCAATCGATGTGGATGAATAAATCATTGCCGGGATTTTTTATATTTTTTTTATATATATACAAAGTGTTTGCCAAAGCATAGGAACGCCGCCTCCTCCTCAGCTCGTATGCCTCGGCAAACGTATCTGTCACTGCAGAGGAGAAAATCCCGTCTTGCAGCGCCGCATACACCGACTTTTGTGTAATCTGACAGCAGCGCAATGCTTCTGTCAGAATGCACATCAGTGCTGCAGCTGCTTGATCGCTTGGTCCACCTAGAAGGTAAAAAAAAAAAAAAAAAAAAAAAAAACCAGGCCGCAACGCAATAAATTTATTAACATTAACTTTTATAAACTTTTGAAACAGAACAATAACTTTTTTGCTTACCGGTGATTTTTTTTTTGTTTTTTTTTTTTTACCTTTATTGAACAAACCTCTCCTTCCCCATGGGACAATGTGCAAAGCGCAAATCGCCCAGAGATGCGGCGAAGTACATTATGCACTTTGTCCCAGGTGAAAGGAGAGGTTTGTGGCAGCTCTGTGTGAAAGGGCCCTAAGACCCCTGTGTGCCTGTCCTGTGTACGCAATCCCTATGCTAATAGTGTACCTGAGTGTGGAACTTGCGAAAACACTCCCCTATGCATAGGGCAGGCTGGTCAGGACAGTCAGGACAAAAAAAGGTGGTGTCACGCCTTATTCCACCCCTGCTACAGACACGACATCTTTTTCTTGTGGAACGTTGAGTTGGGGTACCAGGATAGACAGACGGGAAGTG
The DNA here is from genome assembly GCF_014858855.1 of Bufo gargarizans. NCBI lineage: Eukaryota > Metazoa > Chordata > Amphibia > Anura > Bufonidae > Bufo > Bufo gargarizans. The sequence continues at coordinate 734,421,099 of NC_058080.1, forward strand.
TCTGCCATGTAGCCGGCTCACTACATCAGGGCCTTGGGGCACGGACCCTCCTGGATACAGGATTTCCGAAATGATCTCTTCCTGGAATTTTAGGAAGGATCCTGTTCTCCCAGCCTTACTGTAGAGAACAAAACTATTGTACATCGCCAATTGGATCAAATAAACAGACACCTTCTTATACCAGCGTCTGGTGCGTCGGGACACTAAATAGGGAGCCAACATCTGGTCATTGAAGTCCACCCCTCCCATCTGAAGGTTATAGTCGTGGACAGAGAGGGGTTTCACAATGACTCCAGTTGCCCGTTCAATTTGGACAGTCGTGTCTGCGTGAATGGTGGACAGAAGGTAAACGTCCCTCTTGTCCCTCCACTTCACCGCGAGCAGTTCTTGGTCACACAAGGCAGCCCTCTCCCCCCGTGCAAGTCGGGTACTAACGAGCCGTTGGGGGAAGCCCCGGCGACTAGGTCGCGCGGTACCACAGCATTGAATTCCGACTATATGTAAGTGCCGAAAGAGGGCCACGCTTGAGTAAAAATTGTCCACGTATAAGTGGTACCCCTTGTGGAATAAGGGTGACACCAAGTCCCAGACAATCTTGCCACTGCTCCCCAGGTAGTCAGGACATCCGACCGGCTCCAGTTTTGAGTCTTTTCCCTCATAGACCCTAAAACGATATGTATAGCCTGTGGCCCTTTCACAGAGCTTATACAGTTTGACCCCATACCGGGCGCGCTTGCTGGGGATGTACTGTTTTATGCCAAGGCGCCCGGTAAAATGTACTAGGGACTCGTCTATGCAGATGTTTTGATTAGGGGTATACGCATCTGCAAATCTGGATGACAAATGGTCTATGAGGGGCCGAATTTTATGGAGCCGGTCATAAGCAGGGTGGCCTCTTGGATGACAGGTGCTATTGTCCGTAAAATGCATAAAGCACATGATAGCCTCAAAACGTGCCCTAGACATTGCAACAGAGAACATGGGCATGTAATGTATTGGGTCTTTAGACCAATATGACCGCAATACATTTTTTTTAGTTAGACCCATGCTGAGGATAAGGCCCAAAAAAATTTTAAACTCGGAAACAGTGACTGGTTTCCACCGGAAAGGCTGGGCATAGAAGCTTTCCGGATTGGCGGTAATAAACTGTGTGGCGTAGCGGTTGGTTTCTGCCACAACTAGGTCATAGAGATCCGCGGTGAAGAACAGCTCAAAAAACTGAAGGGCCGATCCTAAATGAGCCGTCTCCACGCGAACTCCAGACTGGGCGGTGAAAGGGGGCAATACGGGTGCGGCGGAATCAGGGGATTGCCAATTAGGATTTGCCAGCACCTCTGGGAGACTAAGGGTTCTACGGGCCTGTGAACGCGGTGGCTGCGACGGGGGAGTTATTGCACGTGCCACCGTACCAGCTGGAACTGCCCTTCTGGTGCTCGCCACTTCACCAGGGAATACGGCAGTGCTGGTAGAAGGTCCAGGCTGTGCTGCGCTGCTGGTGTATGCCGCACCATAAACAAGATCAGCGCTAGCACCACTCTGCTGCAAATGAGGATCATCATGCAGGGTAGGCAGAACTCTTACATGGGATCGGGTACGTCTGGCCGTAGCAGGGACCTCTACCTCGTCATCCTCACTAGCCGTTAGAGTGCCACTGCTGTCCACAGGTTCATATTCTGAACCACTGGATTCAGCGGATAAGGCGTCCCTATCGCTTTCATCCATCACGGTCAGAATCCTGTAGGCCTCTTCAGCGGAATACCCCTTGTTTGACATTTTGGGTTCACTAAATTTAGGGGGTATTCCTCTGAGACTACCCAGGAAAAAGAGCAAACCTGCTTAGTAAAAAGGAGTGCTTGCGAAGTAAAGCTGCGATCGCTAATAAAGATCCAAAAAGCTCAAAAGTGATCTTTTATAGCGGCGCAGCGATTTTACGTTTTTTGCAGTGATCAGAAAAAAAAAATTCTGTCACTGCGGTGGGGCGGACTGAACGCAAGTGTGCGCACAAGATCAGGCCTGATCGGGCGAACACTGCGTTTTTTGTAGAACCTAAGGTGACCCTAATGTACTTATATAGATCTGATTGCGATCAGTATTGATCACTTACAGATACTATATAGTACTAGTGCTGATTAGCGACAGCGATGACGCTAATCAGCGACTAATCGGTGACTGCGGTGCGGTGCGGTGGGCGCTAAACTACCTAGCAAGTAGCTAACTACCTGGCAGGGGTGAGGGACCCTTACAGGGGGGGTGATCAATGACAGGGGGGTGGACAAGGGGGTGATCAGGGTGATCAGGGAGTCTAATATGGGTGATCAGGTGCTAAATAAGGGGTTAAATAAATGACAGGGTAATATGTAATGTGTAGTGTGGTGTTTGGTGCTACTTACTGAGCTGCCTGTGTCCTCTGGTGGTCGATCCAAGCGAAAGGGACCACCAGAGGACGAGGCAGCAGTTATATCAGACGCTATTTTCAAAATAGCGTCTGACATAACCATTTCATTGGACGATTCAAAAATCTACAGCCTGCCAGCCAATGATCGCGGCCGGCAGGCTGCAGATGAACTTGTGAACTATGCGTTCCTGTGAACGCGCGCTCCTGTGTGCGCGCGTTCACAGGAAATCTCGGCTCACGCGAGATGACGCCAATCGGCGTTAGCGTAGCCTGGGAGCGCCGCAGAGATGACGCCTTTCGGCGTTAGGTGTGCGGTAAGCGGTTAAATATTGATGGCCTATTGTTAGGGGCTTCTGCACCTGGTGGTGCCGCTCATTCTATTCAACTAAAGGGTATGAATGGGAGGAATTACATTTCCAGGCAGAGTTGCCAATACAGATAAGCACCTGTGCCTATGTAAAAATGAAGGTGACATGGTGCCCACAAAAGTGCCACAACCCCTTCATTGTGCTGATCACCATATATTCTGGAGACTGGATCCCACGACCAATGGATAAGTCATCAAAGTCAAAGAGAAGCTTGCTCAAAAAGTTCCATATCTCCCATGAGTTGGACAGAACAGCGACAGGCGTTTTGAATGCTGCTCTATACAACTTTCTGGTGAGAATGAATGTGGGAACTACATACTTGCTGCACAGACTAGCCCTCATGTCTAATACAACTACAGTAGTTCAGACAAGAAGTGTCTACCAAACAGATCATTGCTTTTCTTTTTAGACCTTGCCTGCATTGGTTTTCATACATGGGTGTTTATGTGATCTAATGCCTTTTCACTTATGCAAATGATCAGGGCAATTATTGGTACCCAGCTTTCCTAGAAACAATCTTTCCCAATAATAGACCTATGTAAATGTTCCATTGATTACCAGATAAATGAGAATACGCTGGTTCGTCCGGTGTTCGTATCTTTCCTATGACACATAAAATCATTGTTTGCCGGCAGCAGATTCCTGTTCACACAGGACAGTCTGCTGCCAACAAACAATGATTTTATGGGTCACAGGAAATAGAGAAAACAATGATTCTCTATGTGGACCAGCGATCACAGTAGATCCCATACAGAGGGAATGTGTCACGGGACGCCGAGGCGCTCGCTCTCAGCGCCTTTGGCGTCCCGTTTCTGTGCTGGAGCGAGGACGTGCACAGCGTCCTCGTCTCCTTGGTGATAGGGGGCGGGACGGACCGGCCGCGCAGAGGAGACGTGTGCGTCCTCGGTTCCCCCGGCAACCAGGGGAGGTCTGAGCACCGAGCTGGGCACTCGGTGCTCAGCTGTACATCCTAGTGCGGGTCATGTGGCGCTGGTATTTAACAGGCAGCCTGCTGGCCACAGGTTGCCTGTTAATTAGGTCCTTGGCGATTTTTGTTACCTGGCATACTTACCTGTTCCTGTTGTTCCCTGACGATCCTCTGCCTGCTCCTCCTGTACTGCGCTGTTCTCCTGGTATTCTGACCCCGGCTTCCCCCTGACGATTCTTTGCGGACTCCTTTGGTACTTCATTACTCTCCTGGTATTTGACCCCGGCTTCTCCTGACTATTCTCAGCTTTATCCTTTGTACTGCGTTGCTCTCCTGGTATTGACCCGGTCCGTTCACTATCCGTCATTTGTCTTGTCTGTCCTCCCAGCACATATTCTAAGTTAGGGATTGCCGTCCAGTTGTCCCCTGTCATTAGGACTTGCGAGGCAAGTAGGCAGGGCCAGGGGTGAGGGTGGAGCGCAGTGGTCACTATCCTCCCCCCTGTGTGTGTGTGGACGTGACCATTACAGAATGATTGCTACAAACAAATGCAGCTCTCCCCTCGTTTGCAAAAAGTCAATTATCAGTAATAAACAGTTCATTCCCAATAATTGCTTGTTCAGTTGGCTCATGTAAAAGATCCTTAACACTACCACCACCACAAGCAGTCTACAAGGAGGATCACAATCTAATCTCCTGCAAAATAACCAAGCTGTCCCATATACTGTACCAGTAAAGAGTGTTCCAGCTGTGGTCCCCAAATCTGCATTCAAACACTTACTCCAGTACAAAGGATTTACTTGATCAGATCAGAGAACTATAGGAATTACATGGGGGATGAGCTGGCTTGTATCTGCTGGCTTGTTTCGCATCTTGTAGGCATCTAGTTTTAATTAATTAATTAATTAATTCATTATTAAAACAGATTTTAGCTGAAATCAAAGTTAGATATATTGTTTGAGATTTGCACCTAGTTGTCCAGGAGAAGATGACCTTTGTGCCTATAAGCCACAGTACCCAGGATTCAGCTCACATGGTCTCCCATTACTTTCCCTGCCCCCCTCCTCCACACGCGGTTATCATTACCCCACAGCAGCCTGGATTTGGCCGCAGCTCTTATTATTATTCATTGCAGTAATAACAGTCAGGGAGTAGTTGATTATATAACACAGATGACGGCTGCGCTAGGAATAAACACAATATGCAAAGAAAGTTACCAACATGTGCCAAACGGTTCACCAGTTGGTACTGTACCTGCTTCTTCTGCACAGACGTTAACATCATTTATTTCCTGCATTCATACATCATGAAAATTCCTTTGTGGATGACACCACTTTTGAATATTTCTACTCAAACAACCCTCCTGCATACAACCATATCTGTCATGCAGTTCACAAATCACGGATCTGAAAAATACGGATGCAGTCCATATGCACCCTGCACTTTTCGCGGGGCCCGTTGTCGAAATGCCTATTCTTGTCCGCAAAAAGAACAAGGCTAGGACAAGCTCTGTCATTTGCGGCATGGCCGTGCAGATGTGGACAGCAAACGTGTGCTGTCCGCATTTTTTGCAGCACCATAGAAATGAACAGGTCTGCATTCCATAAAATGGGTATCGAATATGAACCAAAAATAAATTTGTGTATTAGGTCTTACACTATTTTGTGGAAGATCTTTAGGGCGTTTACAGGGGTTTTCTTAAACTAAAATACGCATATGTAATGAATAAAAATTGTAAAGTGCATCTGTCAGCAGATTTGTACCTATGGCACTGACTGACCTGTTACATGTGTGCTTGGCAGCTGAAGGCATCTGTGTTGGTCCCATGTTCATACTGTATGTGCCCGCATTGCTCCACTTTGACATGGCAGTGTAAATGTTATCACACCTAGCCCTATTAATTCATGTGCAGAGAACTGAGACTCTAGGTGTAATGGCACCGCCCCCGTTGCTCCTAGGGGGTCATTTACATATGTAAAAAAAAAAATCTCAGTAATGCGGGGACATATGAACATGGGACCAATACAGGTGTCTTCAGCTGCCAAGCAATGTAACAGGTCAGCCAGTGCCATAGGTACAAATCTGCTGACAGATGCACTTTACAATGTTTTATTCATTACATATGCGTATTTTAGTTTAAGAAAACCCCTGTAAACGCCCTAAAGAAGTATACATTCAATACAAATACTGTTCACTTTTTTTTTATGTGCTTTATATTTTCCTTTCTGGCAGCGCTCCCTGTTGTTTATCCTTCTGGTCCATCTTCTCCTGCATTCAGTGGTGGACTGACATGCTCAGTACCTTTCCTGTGTCCTTCCCATCCGCTCAGTGCCGGCCTAGTGACCTCACAGAGAAGCAGATGAATTGCAGGGGGAGGAAGGGTTCAACAAGAGTTAATTGGAATGCATCCTGGGATGCAGGTGCTAAATGAGCTGCTGCTCCCCCACAGAAAGGAAAGAAAGTCTTCCAAATACTTGAGTTTTAAATTCACGGGCCCCTTTAACATGACAGGCCTTTTCTATATGCAAATTAAAAAAACATTAAAAAAAACAATCAGACTGGCTCACAGTATTTTTGCATTTATTACACTTAATAAAAATCACAATTAGTTACTATTGCAGTTATAAAATGATAAAAAATAGATTGCCCACTAGATATTAGACATATCCTAATAGTATATCAAAATAGCATAAATAGGTGGGTATTTTGAATGCGGAGCTCACGCATATACCCAAACAACAGGAGTACTCCAAAGGGATAATAGGACCACTTGATTATGCTGTGTGGTGTCGGTCAATAGCGCATTGAATCCGTACTTTGACAATGTTCAGATAGTCATGAAATAACTTGCCAAGTGCTCAACATACCAGTCGGTGAGAAGATATCCACCCTGCGGTCCACGGTATGTTTTTATAGCGTCCAGAAGGTACTTTGTACTTGTTTTCGTAGTGGTATTCGCTGACTACCTCCTGCCACGAGGTAGTATCACCGCTTCTCCTTCTCGGCGTCTCACGTGACCTGACCTGAAGATGGTTCGCTGGTCGGTGATGACATCCACCTGCGCCTTTTCTATATGCAGTATTAGCCAGCACAGAGAGGTACTGGAAAAGGCAAATTCTGCTCTGGAGGATGTGAAGCAACTGTGGATGGTCTTCCATTCGTTTAAATAAGTGTTTTGTAATGCTACATTTTCCCCTGCAATTCTTATAAGACAAGGCCTGAGTGTGACTTACATCTGGAAAATAAACATTGACCCTTTCCTATCTGCACAATTTGTAAGAAATGCCACTTCTCCCCTTCTACTCTTTTTATATAAGGCCTGATATCGTAAGATTAATTAAACATGATCAAATCTTGGTTACCTATTCTATTTAAACACTGCTGTTCTGTAAAATTCGGAATGATATACTTTTTGTCATTACATATTCTTAGTCTGCAATATCTGGAACAAGTTGGATGTAGACTCCTCGTGTATCTAGACAAAGGAATTCCTTTGCTTTGGTTTTGGCAAGCTAGAGTGTGCAGAAGGTATGTAGTGAAGACATATAGATGTGTGGCACAATACCATTGGTCATTTGTATTTTTAGGTTGTAAGGGTGACACCCAGGTTTTTGCTAATAAAAGAAGTCTTCTGCTGTTTAGGGTGGGAAGAGGAAAACTCAAATACCACCATGAGTCATGTCTTCTCACTCATTTTCCCCTAGACTAAATTTTAAGATTTCAAACATTGGAGGCAGTATTTCAAATAATTTAGACAGCACTCCAGTATGCGGTTAATGCTTTTTATTTGCCGGACATAAGGGTCCTTTTTAGGAACTGAGGCAACGTTTCGGGCAAAAACACATGCCCTTCATCAGGCTAGTTGCGTGCATGGATGCATGCCGGCCCTCCATGCATCCATGCACGCAACTAGCCTGATGAAGGGCATGTGTTTTTGCCCGAAACGTTGCCTCAGTTCCTAAAAAGGACCCTTATGTCCGGCAAATAAAAAGCATTAACCGCATACTGGAGTGCTGTCTAAATTATTTGAAATATTTACTAGTTCCGCGAGGTGGAGCAAGGAACGCACCTAGACGTGCACCCTAAACCTATCAGCCTCAGATAGAGTGCCGTGATCAACACGTGATTTTTATATCAAACATTGGAGGCAACATGGTTAGATTCCTTGTTTAGGGATCACACTAAAAGTCTACCATGTCAGGCCTCTTTCACACATTAGTGTTTTGGTCTGTGATTTCCATCAGTGACTGTAAGCCAAAATCAGGAATGGAGACTCCAAAGAGATAAGATGTAATGAACAGATGTGCACCTGTTCTGTGTTTTGACCTGGACCTAGTTTTGGTTCAAAATCACTGATGAAATACTGACTGTGTGAAAGAGGTCTAACAAAGATCTCTCTCAATAGGAGAGATGACAATAAGAAAATGAGTTAGTGTAAAAAAGATCTCAAATTGTTTTTCACTATACATATACACCCAGTAAGCGATAATGTTTGAACTACCTGCTTAACATATTGTAGGTCCCACTCTTGACACCAGCCATGGTGAAGCATAAACTCCACAAGACCTCTGAAGCTGTCCTGTGGTACTTATATGGCACCAATACATTAGCAACAGATACTTTAAGTTCTGTATTTTGTGAGATGGGGCCTCCATGGATCAAACTTTTTCCAGAGATGCTCAACTGGATTAAAACCTGGGGAAATATGGAGGCCAAGTCAAAACCTTGAAATCTTTGACATGTTCCTCAAACCATTCCTGAACAATTTTTGCAGTGTTGCAGAATACATTTATCCTTCTGAAAGAGGTCACTGCAATTAGGAAATACAATTGCAATGAAGGGGTGTACTTGGTCTGCAACAATGTTTGGGTAGATGGGTAGTACATGTTAAAGAAATATCCACATGGATGGACACCCATCACCCTGTCGCTGGTTCACCTGTTGTACTTGCTTGGACCACTTTTGGTAGGTACCAACACACTGCATACCAAGAAACACCCCACAAGACCTACAGTTTTGGAGATAATCTGACCCAGTCATCTAGCCATCCCTCAGGCCATCCCTCAAATCTTTAGGCTTGACATTTTTCCTGCTTTTAATACATAAAGGTCAAATACTGTCTGTTCACTCTTTGCCTAATATATTCTATCCCTTTACAGGCATCATTGTCTTAAGGAAATCAATGTTATTCGCTTTACCTGTCAGTGGCTTCAATGTTATAGGTGATTGGTGAATATACTGTATTTATGTCTATTTAGACAGTATGGACATGTGTAAGCTTTTGCAGACCCTTACTAAATTTACAGTTACTCAGATATATCAATCCGGTTACCAACCTTGGATTTTGCTGCAGATCTGTGACAAGATCAGTGACAACTCCACAGCAAAGTCTGCATGAGTAACACATGGATTTTGACATTGCAAAAGTTGAAGTCCTTGGTGGAAATCCACAGCATAAATTGACATCCTGTGGGATTAAAATCCACACAGCAGGTCAATTTAAGCTTCTAATTTTGTTGTGTAGTATGTGGATAAAAGTTCTTAAAATCTCATCTATTCAGGTACTGTAAATAATCCACAGCAGCAAAACCACAGTGTTCCAGTCCCATTTGGACATTCCCTTTTTTCTCACTGGGTAAAGGGGCACATTGTATTCTTGTTAATCAAGGTAATTTTAGAAATAATTAAACTAAAGTAAAATAAAAATGAAGCAACCATGCAAAATTCTACTGTTTTGTGTAGGTTGCTCTTATCCATGGGTCTATTGAAGGTTCCTAGGCACCTTTCCTCCCTTCCATCTGCCCCTTGTTCTTTTTAACATACAATTCCACATGGAGTGGAGCAGCACATGACTGCCTACACACAGGCACTCTTGTTTATAGCAACTAGGAGTTAAATTTAGATGAATAACTCTATAAAACCTTTGCAACCAATTTTTTTATTGTCACAATAAATCTAAAATAGCAAACTGAACAACTTTGCCATACGTCTCAATTAGTTTCTACAGCTCCTATGCAGTCTTATAGTCTTCATGGTAACAGATAACGAATGCTGCGTAGTTCACTCCTACAATTTTGAAGTCTAATGCTTTAGTCCATTTGTCCTTTATTTTGTAGCAGCGTACATCTGGTAGGTCAGCTAGAAGTAGAGGTCAAATGTATTGCAATGTGACTGAAGGATCAGTCAGATGAATAGAAGATGAAGTAGGAGATTTAGAAAGAAAATGGTAGGAACCTTTTCATTTAGACCTACTGCAAAGTTACTTTTCATTTTACATGCATTGAGACAGTGGCATAGCAATCGCAGTCGCAGGTGGTACGACTATGACCAGGCGCTATGGGGAAGGGAGTGCGCCCAGATCCTCAGAGAAGCATTGCATTAAACTAGATCCACAGATCTAACTGAAAACTATGACGGGACAGAGAGCCATTGACTCTCTGCTCTGCCACTTCCTCTGGTAAGCAATTGGATTCTTTAGGCCTGTTGCCGGCCAGAGGTCAGGTTCATGCAGAAGAAGTCAGGCGGTGCAATGACATCACTGCATCGTGCCACCTGTGCTGAGCTGAGAATAGCAGGGTGGAGGAATTGGACAGCTTGTCCAGCTGCTCGTCATGTAACAGGATTAGATGAGCTTCCTTTTTTTTTTTTTTTTTTTTGCTTTAAAGGGGCATGATGGGAGTCAAAAAGAGGAACATAAGTGGCCAAAGATGGAAACTAGCATTGTGCATGGGAAAATACAGGGGAGGGGATTTCTACTGTACGAGGGCATAAAAGGGGGAAATTGCTCCTACATAGGGGCCACTGGGGCATTACTGTTGTATATGGGTCGCAAAGGGTGGCATTACTATTGTGTGGGGGGAAATGGCAAATGGAGGTACTGTCATGTAAGGAACACACAGGGGGCATGAAAAAGTAGCATTATTATCATTTGGACCACCAAGTATAGAGGTGGGGAAAGGCTAAGAGGGTGCAGGAGAGCAAGGAGCCAAATATCTTTGTCTGTTACACTGTGCAGAAACAAAGAAGGTTTCTTTCTAAAGATGGAGACCTGAATGGAGCCTCTAATGCAGGTGTAAACAAGCGTTAAAAGGGTTTTCCAGGCCACTTATACTGATAGGTCTGGATAGGTCATCAGTTTCTGATCGGTGGGGGTCTGACACCCAAGACCCCCACCAATCAGCTGCTTGAGAAGGCACCGGCACTCCTGTGAGCGCCTGGCCTTCTCGCAACTTACCATCAGGGCCGTCTTTACCAAGGGGCAAAAGGGGCAGCTGCCCTGGGCCCAGTTGCTCCTGGGGGGCCCAAGGCAGCTGCCTCTTGAGCCCTGCTAGCTACTGCCCCGGGTGTCAGGCTGTCGGCTACACAGGCATCATGATCGTACTGTGTTAATGATCTTAATTCTAGGACCTTAATGAGTTTTGCTCTAGGGCCTTAATGACATCATTACCATGTGACCAGTAACCTAGCAATTACTGGTCACATGGCTATGAGGTCATCACAGGTCCTACTGAGTGTTGCAGAAGTTAACTGTGGAGCTTTTTTGTGTAAAGATTACATCAGAAAAAGGTGACAGGGGCTGTTATGTTAATATACTGTAAACTACTGTATAGTGGGGTGCTGTATACTGTGTGGTGGGCTGTATACTGTGTGGTGGGCTGTATATTGTGTGGTGGGCTATATATTGTGTAATGGGCTGTATATTGTGTGGTGGGCTGTATACTGTGGGGGGGGTGGCCTGTATACTGTGTGGGGGCCTGTATACTGTGTGGTGGGCTGTATACTGTGGGGGGCCTGTATAGTGGGGGGGAGTGCTATACTGCTGTACTGTATAGTGTGGGGGTCTGTATACTGTGGGTGCGGTATAGTGTGGAGTGCTATACTGCTGTACTGTATAGTGTGGGGGGCTGTATCGTGTATAGTTTGGGGTGCTGTATGCAGTGAGGTGTTGTATACCGTGAGGTGCTGTATACTGTGGGCTGCTATACTGCTCTACTATATACTGTGGGGTACTGTATAGTGTGGGGTGCTAAACTGCATACTGTGTGGTGCTGTATACTATAGGGTGCTATACTGCATACTGTGGGGTGCTGGGGTACACTGTAACACTAGGGTGAGCTGAGCCCTGGTCTCCTTCCTGCAGAGCGGTGCCCACTTCCAGCCTGAGCCCAGCTGCCCAGAGCACTGATCCTGAGCCGCTGGAGTCTTCAGAACTGGAAGTATTTACAGTCATTCACTTGACTCTACCAGATGTGTGGATTTTTTGTGTGTGTGTTGTGGAGGGCGTGATTGCCTGCTAAGGTGTGGGAAGGCGGGATCCAGGGGGCCCAAGTAAATTTTTGCCCAGGGTCCAATCAATATTAAAGACGGCCCTGCTTACCATACCTTATTTTAATATGCATAGCACAAAATATTTTATTCAGATGCTATCATTATTTAGTATATGGAATACTACACAGCAGTATGGCTCATATAGCACACTGTAGTTATTTTCAACATAAAAAAATTACCTAATAAATTACTTGCAGACATTTCTGTTTCCAAAATGTGCACATGTGCACCGTAATGGATAATCAATTCATAGATTGGTATAAATGTCTAAGCCAGGCTACTTTCACATTAGCGTTTTTTGTGGATCCGTCATGGATCTGCAAAAATGCCTCCGTTACAATAATACAACCGCATGCATCCGTCATGAATGGATCCGGTTGTATTATGTCTTCTATAGCCATGATGGATCCGTCTTGAACACCATTGTAAGTCAATGGGGGATGGATCCGTTCTCTATTGTGCCAGATTGTGTCAGAGAAAACGGATCCGTCCCCATTGACTTACATTGTGTGTCAGGACGGATCCGTTTGGCCCAGTTTCGTCATGCGGACAGCAAGACACTGCAAGCAGCGTTTTGGTGTCCGCCTCCAGAGTGGAATGGAGACTGAGGCAAACTGATGCATTCTGAGCGGATCCTTTTCCATTCAAAATGCATTAGGGCAAAGCTGATCCGTTTTAGACCGCTTGTGAGAGCCCTGAATGGATCTCACAAACGGAAAACCAAAACGCCAGTGTGAAAGTAGCCTAAGATAACTTTCACACATAATCACATGTGAAAGGTAAGATGTCTGGCTGTCCACAAGAGACTAAGGCCTAGTTCACACGACCGTATGGCTTTTATTGTTTTTTGCGGTCCGTTTTTCACGGATCCGTTGTTCCGTTTTTAAGTTCCGTTGTGTTTCCGTTTCTGTTCCGTTGTTCCGTTCCGTTTTTCCGTATGGCATATACAGTATACAGTAATTACATAGAAAAAATTGGGCTGGGCATAACATTTTCAATAGATGATTCAGAAAAAACGGAACGGAAACGGAAGACATACGGATGCATTTCCGTATGTGTTCCGTTTTTTTTGCGGACCCATTGACTTGAATGGAGCCACGACCCGTGATTTACGGCCAAATATAGGACAAGCTCTATCTTTCAACGGAACGGAAAAACGGAAATACGGAAACGGAATGCATACGGAACACATTCAGTTTTTTTTGCGGAACCATTGAAATGAATGGTTCCGTATACGGACCGTATACGGAACACAAAAAAACGGCCCGTACACCCGCAAAAAAAACGTTCGTGTGAACTAGGCCTAACCCAGTAAGAGAATAAACAGCAGTGCAAAAATCACTCCCATGGTAACGTGCCACAAACTTCCAATTGCTACCCAATAAAGAAATGGTTTTCCAGTGGGCCATGAGCAGGCATATTTTCATTTTTTTGTTTTTGTTTTATTTTTAGTATATGTTCAAAGCAATAACCTTTTTTCAGTTTTTCTTTGGTTATTCAAATAGGCTATTCGTATGGTGTTTTCTATATTTTTCACCTTTTTTTAATAACACAAAGTACTTTCATAACATAAAATACTTTCTAAATTGTGTCTCCTTTCTAATATGATATGCAAAATAACTATGGAGCCCCAGTTATGGGTCTTCAACACAGTGAAAGCCAGATATCCTTCAAAGGAAGGAGAACCGAGCAAAGGGGTGTCCCCATTACGGAGATCACCAAATCCACCATATTAAGTGGCCCCTATGTCAAGATCCAGCTCTTTTACAAGCCTTAAGGATATGACAGGGGAAGACCTAAGCCAGTTATCAATCCACAGACAGCTGTTTCGGGGTGTTGTCCCTCATCACTGTGGAGTCGGTTTCTGGCGGAGAGCAATGCCTTGGAGACTACTCAAACAAAACAATAGCTGATCTTAAAGAGACCAACTACAGAAAACACTGTGCAGCCTCATTTAAGAGTCCCAACACAGCAATCCAAAGTGCAAAGCTCCCTGGGATGCAGTAATATGCAAAATAACCGTGGAGCCCCAGTTATGGGTCTTCAACACAGTGAAAGCCAGATATCCTTCAAAGGAAGGAAAACAGAGCAAAGGGGTGTCCCCATTACGGAGATCACTAATCTCCCCAAGATCAGCTATTGTTTTGTTTGAGTAGTCTCCAAGGCATTGCTCCTGGTTAGCCAGAATCCTACTCCACACTGATGAGGGGCAACACCCCGAAACAGCTGTGTGTGGATGGATAACTGGCTTAAGTCTTCCCCGTCACATCCTTAAAGCTTGTAAAAGAGCGGGATCTTGACATAGGGGCCACTTAATATGGTGGATTTGGTGATCTCTGTAATGGGGACACCCCTTTGCTCGGTTCTCCTTCCTTTGAGGGATATCTGGCTTTCACTGCGTTGAAGACCCATAACTGGGGCTCCACAATTATTTTGCATATTACTGCATCCCAGGGAGCTTTGCACTTTGGATTGCTGTGTCGCGACTCTTAAATGAAGCTCCACAGTATCTTCTGTAGCTGGTCTCCCTAAGATCAGCTATTGTTTTGTTTCCTTTCTAATATGGTCAGGGTATGGCCACGCAGTCAGGTTTCTGTATGTAGTTTTGGAAGCCAAACCCAGGTGTGAATTCAAAAAAGAGGATACATTATATCTACCATTTATACTTTTGCACCTTTTATGAGCCATTCCTTATTTTTGCTTATAGAACTGCATCCAGAAACTACATCATATGACCATATCATTTGGGTATATATATGCTGCAGTCTACTGGTGGTATTGTTTTTCTCTATTTTCTTTCTTTATTCATTTATTTTACACTTTTTGCCCCCATCTCGGTTGTACAAGAACATTTTGTATATGACATATTTTGTACAGCTTATTTCTCCTGTAGCTGGGTCTGACATATTAGAAGCCCCACTGCAGAGCAGATCTGGGGCTCCTAAGACCCAGCAGTTCCTGTAGTTATCTGGCACCTGGTGGTCTCATGATTGCATGCATGGGAGCTGGAAGAATTATGAACAATTCCTGAGCTGTAAACATGCCACTTCATCATCAGAAAGGCAGAGACAGTAAACTGTCACCTCAATGTGGAGTCCGGCTGTCACTGACACACAGCTTTCTGCTCCTGCAGGTGCAGACTAAACGAGGATATTCAGTAACATCCTTGCAGAGTTAGGGTCCATTCACACGTCCGTAACGTGTTTTGCGGATCCACAGATCCGCAGATCCGCAAAACATGGACACGGCAATGTGCGTCTGCAATTGCGTACAAGAATAGGACTTGTTCTATTTTTTTCGGGAACGGAAATGCGGACCCGGAAGTGCGGGTCCGTATTTCCGGATCCGGGCCGCACATCATGCCGCCCCATAGAAATGAATGGGTCCGCATTTTGCGGAACGAAATTGCAGACGTGTGAATGGTTATCCCAAATAAGAGGAATGCCTGAAAAACAGAATATAGCAATGTGCTTAGAAAGTCATCATGAAGATTAAAGATGAGCGAATTTCATGCTATAATATTCATTCACTCTTTGTTTGCCTTTAGAGGCATTCCGTTATTCATTCAGTCATAATAGAAGTCTATAGCCTGCATAACGGATCTGTCCCATTTCCGTTATGCAGGAAAGGATTCCCCTGCGAAATAGGACAGATCCGTTTTGCAGCCCATAGATTTCTATTATGACGGAATGAATAACAGAATGCCTCTAAAGGTATTCCGCTAAGCATTCCATCATAGAATTGCGTTATGGTCTGTGGTAATGGAATCCATAACGTAATTCTGCTTTTACCACCAAACGAAGCGTGAACGAATTTCAAAATATGAAATTCGCTCATCTCTAATGAAGATCTAAAATCAGACCACGCAAATAAATGAAAACAGATATTTGAAGCCTCAAAGAGTCACAGAAGCTACAGTTATGCTCCATGCCCAAGAAGCTAAGATTTAAAGGGGTTTTCCAGGTGTTTAATATTGATGACCTATCCTTAGGATAGGTCATTAATACCCGATCTGTGGAGGTCTGACTTCTGGCACCCCTGTTAATCAGCTGTCTAAAGAGACCTCAGTGCTCTGTGATCACTGGAGTCTCTTTCCAGGCCAGTGACATCATGTTCATCGTTCACATGGCGTAGGTACAACTCAGTCCCATTCAAGTGAAAGGAACTGAGCTGCAACATCAAGCACGGCCACTATCAAATGGACGGTGCTGTGCCTGATAAGCCGTGAGGAGGCTGCGGTGCTAAACGGAGAGCCACGGCCTCTTCAAACAGCTGATCTGTGAGGGTGCCAGGTGTCTGACCGTCCACGACTATTGAGGCCCTATTGAATAGGTCCACATCTAAACCGCAAAAAATGCGGATTGGATGCAGACTGAAACTACAGTCTCGTGCAGGAGGCTTTAGTCAGGGAAAGGAACTCACAAGTGACCCTTTTGTTCACTTCATAATTCATATAACGCAAAAATGCGAATAGGATGTGGACCAAAAATGTGTTTGTATGCATGAGGCCTTAGAACGAACAGGGTGAATTCTACATTAAATTGTACCGTGGACTTTTTAAACTCCGAACCATTAAACATCTGAAATAGGACCTCAATAACTCAGCATGGCTTTTCCAGGCACCATGGTTGCCCTCATTCCACCCCTCACTTGTCACACTACGATGAATACACTATAGACCCAAAATCACTTGCTGGTATAAACTGCTGTGAAGCAAAACCCGATTTGTCTACCAGGAATGTCCTGATAGCAGCTCCCTTGAAGGTGATAACCCTGGAGTTTTCGAGTTTAATGATCTGTAGAAACGTATGTCAGACACCACTACTTTGAGGTTAGTTTTGGAAAGTTGAATCACAAACCTGAACAGAGGAAAATCTGCTGAAGCTGTAGTCTGTATGTTGATAGAAAAACCTTAGCTAACATATCTGCCACACATGGCCCATCACAAAATGCCAGCACAATGCCTAATATCAGCATGGCACAAGAGAACTATGTAATGCAATGGTATCTCTAACATAAACTCTACTCGGCTTATAGTGATGACCGTATGAATTAATACTGCCGGAAACCATGTTTTATTGTTATCAAATTTTTTACCTCATATCTGCCTAAGCTTCAAATACCAGCCTGATTACAAATTGTAAGACTAGGAAGAAAATATACTAACAGCTTCAATGGGAAAAGCTGGGAATATATATGGAATCTTATTTGGATATTTTCTTCTCAGTAGGCTTTAATAATTTTGACAAAATATCATTTATGCATGTTTTTCAATACGTGAACGGATAGAAATGCAAAATGAGCACATGAATATGTAGAGATGGCTCATGTGTAAGGTGGGGGCGCATACATCAGTTGTGTCTGGTCACTTTATGTTCGTAGAGGCAAACCCAGCTGATAAATATGCCTATAGACTGATAGCGCTGGACAGAAAAACGTAGCCAGCAGCGTTTTTCTGTTCAGCCGTGTTTGACCTATGGCAGTGATGCTCCTGATATACATGAACAATCCCACTGAAAATTATGGATCAGTTCTAGCTTCAGTTTCCTTCCGGAATTTTCTGCACCACGCCAGAGGGAAACTTGAGTGGGATCGACGGATTATGCGCAGATTTTCATGTGGAAAATCTGCAATGTAATGCAGTACCAGCCAAATAGATGAGATTTTCGAAATCTCGTGTACATGAGGCAGAAATTTTCCATGCGGACATCGACCTGCGGTGCAGATTTTTGAAATGTGCAGCATGTCAATTGTTTGTGGGGATTTTTAGTGCAGATTTAACCTGGGGTAAATGTGCGACAAAATCCATAAAAAATCTGCAAGTTAGGCCTCATGCACACAACCGTTTTTCGGGTCCGCATCCGAGCCACAGTTTTGCAGTGTGCTGTCCGCATCAGTATGTCCGTTCCGTTGCCCCGCAAAAAAAACAATTGTGCATGTCCTATTTTTTTCTAGTTTGCGGACAAGGATAGGCATTATTACAATGGATCCGCCAAACACATACGGTTGTGTGCATGTAGCCTAATGCAGATATGCTAGGGAGACGCTGCAAAAACCAAGCAAAAATCTGCGCAGGAAATTCAGATATACTACACTGCCATGTGCATATACCCCTAATCTTATGGGCTCTACCGGCTTGAAAGGACAAACAAGTTACTTTGGGAAAAGATCCCCTCTATCCAACTGATAGAACACAAAGAAAAATACATTGAGGGACATTCATTACATTATTTATGTCACTATTGTGGCAGAAAAAAGCACAAATTATGGCGAACACCATGATTTGCAACTTTGTGAGATTCTTAACGCTTTTCTGAAGTGGTGAGAAAAGGAGCGTGGCAGAGCAGGAGGGGACGGGACTTCACGAGGTTCGCCATATTTACTATAATTTACAGGCATAGGATATAGCTCAAAGTTTCTGGTGCAACTAATAATCTAATAAGAAGCATGTACCTCTTAATAAATTAGGTGCGTCTCACAGCAGCGCAGGGGGATCAAGACTCTAGTCTTGGTAAACCTCCCGCATAGTTTCCAAAATTTTAATTGTACTCTCACACATGCCCGATACACCGTGGATTTTTATGCGCAGTATTGTACAGTGCCAGCAAAGTGGATGAAATTTTACAAAATTTCACACACAAACTGCATAAAGAAACCCTGTTTGAAATCTGAAGTATGTCAATTTTTGCTGCACTTTCTATCATGGATTTGACTCTTTGAAATGGAGAGGATGAAATCCACAGCAAACAATGCATGTACAGTAATACATGTAGTTTTTGTCGCTCGAATCTGTGGCAAAATCCTCAGTCTATTTTTCCACTGTATTTTACATCCTGCGTGAATGTACCCTAAAAGTGAATATTTCAAAAATTGTCATAAAAATTCTTTAGGCTACTTTCACACTAGCGTTCGGGTTTCCGCTCGTGAGCTCCGTTTGAAGGAGCTCACGAGCGGACCCGAACGCAGCCGTCCAGCCCTGATGCAGTCTGAATGGAGGCGGATCCGCTCAGACTGCATCAGTCTGGCGGCGTTCAGCCTCCGCTCCGCTCGCCTCCGCACGGACAGGCGGACAGCTGAACGCTGCTTGCAGCGTTCGGGTGTCCGCCTGGCCGTGCGGAGGCGTGCGGATCCGTGCGGATCCGTCCAGACTTTCAATGTAAGTCAATGGGGACGGATCCGTTTGAAGATGCCACAATGTGGCTCAATCTTCAAGCGGATCCGTCCCCCATTGACTTTACATTGAAAGTCTGGACGGATCCGTACTAGGCTATTTTCACACTTAGCTGTTCTATGCTAAAAATAATGCAGACGGATCCGTTCTGAACGGAGCCTCCGTCTGCATTATTATGAGCGGATCCGTTCAGAACGGATCCGCCCGAACGCTAGTGTGAAAGTAGCCTTAGTCTGTGCTACGCATAAATGAGCTAAAATAACTACAATCAGAGAAAGACTTAATTATCAGAATATATATTGTACACATCAAGATATTTTGCAGCATGGCAAAATTATACATTTTCCCCATCCTATTACTGCCCATAATAAGGAATCCCCTACTAATGTCCACTTACCTTCTGCTACTCTATCAAGCAAAAAAGGGCAGCTATTAGGGTCCATTCACACGTCCGTAATTTGAGTCCGCATTCGTTCCACAATCTGCGGACCCATTCACTTTCAATGGGGCTGGAACAGTTGTGAATCCGCATTTCCGGGATCCGCATCCGCATTTTCGGGATCCGCATCCGTTTTTTTGGGATCCGTTTTTTTCTATTATAATGTCTGTGATGTGAGGTCTGCAAATTGAGGATCGCACATTGCAGGTGTCCGTGTTTTGCAGATCTGCAAAACACTTACGGACGTGTGAATGGACTCTAAATCGTGTAAGATAATGATGGTCATGATGATATCCGATGATAACATTTCCCATTCTCGCTGGCTATTAGAGATGAGCGAATCGATTCTACATGAATGAAACTCTCTACAAATTTCTATAACCGATATCAAGTAAACACAACCTCCGTACTGAATATAGTAAAATGTCTTTATTAAATATGACAAAAAACGCATAAAACAAACAGTGAAAATTAGCAGCAAATGGAACCCCCCCTACCCCCCCAAGTGAGGACAAATGAAGAGGGGGCCGCAGAGTCAGCCAAATTTCTGAAAAGGTTCTAATTTTGGCAAACCTGAAACTTTTGTGATTCCTCCCGAACAAATAGCTCAAAGTGCTGGCTACCAGTTTACAGATCAGAAGGATAATTCTTGGACCATTTTTTGATTAAAAAAAAAATCTGATGCAGTGTTGTTTTAAACAGGAGGTGTGTTACCACTGTCTACCATGCATTTACCGATAGTCGCTGTCACTTGGACATTACTAATTAAACAGGAGGTGTGTTACCACTGTCTACCATGCATTTACCGATAGTCGCTGTCACTTGGACATTACTAATTAAACAGGAGATGCGTTGCCACCGTCTACCATGCATTTACCAATAGTCGCTGTCACTTGGACATTACTAATTAAACAGGAGATGCGTTACCACCGTCTACCATGCATTTACCGATAGTCGCTGTCACTTGGACATTACTACTTAAACAGGAGATGCGTTGCCACCGTCTACCATGCATTTACCGATAGTCGCTGTCACTTGGACATTACTAATTAAACAGGAGATTCGTTGCCACCGTCTACCATGCATTTACCGATAGTCGCTGTCACTTGGACATTACTAATTAAACAGGAGGTGCGTTACCACCGTCTACCATGCATTTACCCATAGTCGCTGTCCCTTGGACATTACTAATTAAACAGGAGGTGCGTTGCCACCGTCTACCATGCATTTACCGATAGTCGCTGTCACTTGGACATTACTAATTAAACAGGAGGTGCGTTACCACCGTCTACCATGCATTTACCCATAGTCGCTGTCCCTTGGACATTACTAATTAAACAGGAGGTGCGTTACCACCGTCTACCATGCATTTACCCATAGTCGCTGTCACTTGGACATTACTAATTAAACAGGAGGTGCGTTACCACCGTCTACCATGCATTTGCCCATAGTCGCTGTCACTTGGACATTACTAATTAAACAGGAGGTGCGTTACCACCGTCTACCATGCATTTGCCCATAGTCGCTGTCCCTTGGACATTACTAATTAAACAGGAGGTGCCATACCACTGTCTACCATGCATTTACCCATAGTCTCTGTCACTTGGACATTACTAATTAAACAGGAGGTGCGTTATCACCATCTACCATGCATTTACCCATAGTCGCTGTCCCTTGGACATTACTAATTAAACAGGAGGTGCATTACCACCGTCTACCATGCATTTACCCATAGTCTCTGTCACTTGGACATTACTAATTAAACAGGAGGTGCGTTACCACCGTCTACCATGCATTTACCCATAGTGCTGTCACTTGGACATTACTAATTAAACAGGAGATGCGTTACCACCGTCTACCATGCATTTACCCATAGTCTCTGTCACTTGGACATTACTAATTAAACAGGAGGTGCGTTACCACCATCTACCACGCATTTACCCATAGTCGCTGTCACTTGGACATTACTAATTAAACAGGAGATGCGTTACCACCGTCTACCATGCATTTACCCATAGTCTCTGTCACTTGGACATTACTAATTAAACAGGAGATGCGTTACCACCGTCTACCACGCATTTACCCATAGTCGCTGTCACTTGGACATTACTAATTAAACAGGAGGTGCGTCACCACCGTCTACCATGCATTTACCCATAGTCGCTGTCACTTGGACATTACTAATTAAACAGGAGGTGCGTTACCACCGTCTACCATGCATTTACCCATAGTCGCTGTGACTTGGACATTACTAATTAAACAGGAGGTGGTTACCACCGTCTACCATGCATTTACCCATAGTCGCTGTCACTTGGACATTACTAATTAAACAGGAGGTGCGTCACCACCGTCTACCATGCATTTACCCCTAGTCGCTGTGATTTGGACATTACTAATTAAACAGGAGGTGGTTACCACCATTTACCATGCATTTACCTATAGTCGCTGTCACTTGGACATTATTAATTAAACAGGATGTGTGTCACCACCGTCTACCATGCATTTACCCATAGTCGCTGTGACTTGGACATTACTAATTAAACAGGAGGTGCGTTACCACCGTCTACCATGCATTTACCCATAGTCGCTGTGACTTGGACATTACTAATTAAACAGGAGGTGCGTTACCACCGTCTACCATGCATTTACTCATAGTCGCTGTCACTTAGACATTACTAATTAAACAGGAGGTGCGTTACCACCGTCTACCATGCATTTACCCATAGTCGCTGTCCCTTGGACATTACTAATTAAACAGGAGGTACGTTACCACCGTCTACCATGCATTTACCCATAGTTGCTGTCACTTGGACATTACTAATTAAACAGGAGGTGCGTTACCACCGTCTACCATGCATTTACCCATAGTCGCTGCCACTTGGACATTACTAATTAAACAGGAGATGCGTTACCACCGTCTACCATGCATTTACCCATAGTCTCTGTCACTTGGACATTACTAATTAAACAGGAGGTGCGTTACCACCATCTACCACGCATTTACCCATAGTCGCTGTCACTTGGACATTACTAATTAAACAGTTTGGAAAGGGTTAGATAAAGTCCCAGGAGACCCAAGGGTGTCATTCATCACTTTTCAAGGCAATCAGAGCACTTTTGATTTGGGCTGAATTAATTTGTACCGGATCCAATCTGGCAGACAATTCAACTAAGTTGGACCTGAAACAAATTTAGGAAATTTTGCTTATTTCGAATGGCAATATATAAACATAATTGAATGTATCCATAATTCATGTTTCATAGACATCCATTCTGCTAACTGGGGTGGAGATTAAGGAAATTTCAAGCCCTGAGCAGTGCAGGCTGATCCACATAAATATAAGGGGATCATCTGTACACAGCTCTCATTAAAAGAAGAAGTGATGTCACAATTAATCGTAATAGTTCTTTTTTTTAGGAGTGTTACTTTCGATGCAATAGCAGATTGAGATTTATGTCTTGGTAGAATATAGTGCAATGATCTTTTACTTATATTATGTTGTGCTGCAAGCAAATCTAGACAGTCAACATGAAAAGAATGTCAAAGCTGGAATGTTACGGGGATGTTCACACTTGGCAGATTTATGGCAGACATTTTTTGTGATTGTCCTGTTTATTAGTATAGGGTTTGTAAACATCCATGGACATGGGTTATCTTTTCTGCCACAAATTTGCCATGTGTGAACACAACTTTATAAAGCAGTTACTCATATTCCCCAAATAACTCACTAATCTCCAGTCATTCACAAAAATGAAATTTTCATTGTAATATTGTCAATATCACCATCTAGGTGCGGGATCAGCAACCTCCGGCGCCCCAGCTGTTCAGAAACTACAACTCCCAGAATCCTCCTTTCACTTCTATGGGAATTACAAAGAACAGTCGAGTAAAGCTACATGCACACAAACGTATTTTGTTTCCGAGTCCGTTCCGTTTTCTTTGCGGATTGGATGCGGACCCATTCATTACAATGGTCCACAAAAAATGCGGACAGCATCAGTATATCCCTTCCGTAGCCCTGCAAAAAAATAGTTTCACAGCAGCTGGGGTGCCGGAGATTGCTGATCCCTGATCTAGGTCCACATACTTATATTAGCTGTGTCCGGCTAGTTGTTTTATGTCTGAGCCAGGTGACATTTTTGTGCCCTTGGGCACCAGTCCGGCTTCCAGAGCTGGGTATACCCAGACAGAAAAATATTGCATGCAACCTTTTTCTGCAGTTAGTTCCCCCCTGACCTTTTTCTGCCTAACTCAGGGAGAAATCCAGTGTTACAACTGATGCACTGAATTCCAGTAATGATCCCATACAAAAACCATAGGATGGGTCCTGGTATCGGTTTCCCTCTGGAGTTTCTGTACCACCCTGGTGGGAAAACTGCAAGACATGGGCAGAAATATGGGAACCCAGCCTAATCCATAGCCAACTTCATTTACAAAGAAAGAGCAAGCATGTCATTGTAGATATT
>NC_058080.1:734450194-734484547 GCF_014858855.1 Bufo gargarizans
ATAATACATTATATATACGTAATATTATATATATATATATCACATATATAATAATAATACATTGTATATATAAACACACAATAATATAATATACACATAATTATATATATATATAACACACAGATGAGAAAGCTGTGAACAGCAGGTGGCAGCGGGTCCCCCCACCATGTGTACCTGTCCGGGCAGTCCTGGGGCCCGGGTAGTCCTTATCCAGCTCCATCCTCAGGGCTCGGACCTGTTGATGAGGAGAGTGGTTGGAGCTGAGGCCTGCGGCCCGGCGGTAATCCGAGCCTTCCGCTCCCTGCCGCGCTCTTGGCCGCTGGTCACTGAGCTGAGACTAAACGTTTTAGGAGAGGAAGAAAAACCCTCCGAAGGAACCGTGAAAAGATGAAGGAACTCCAGGCTCTTCTCCCCATGTGAGATCACATCACAAGATGTCCCCACATGCAGCCACAGCCTCCGTGCCTGGCATCTGCCCACACCAGCTGAAACTTTTGGTATCTCTAGCACTCCTGCCCCATTCTGCCTCTTGCTCCTTGTAGGATGGTGATGGCTGCTATTATTACTATTGTTACTCATTATAGTATTACAATCTGTTTGAACTGTACTTGAATACAAGTGTGTGCTACCCCTGACACTGGTGTCTGCCACATATTCAGGCTTACTTGTAAGAACCCAAAACCCTAAGCCCTCACGCGCACAACCACATGTATTTTTCAGTCCACAAAAAAACGGTTCCACAAAAAATATGGATGACGTCCGTGTGCATTCCGTATTTTGCAGAACGGAACAGCTGGCTCCTAATAGAACAGTGCAATATTTGTCCATAATGCGGACGATAGTAGGACAAGTTCTATTTTTTGGCGGAACAGACATACGGACTGCACACAGAGTCATTTTTTTAGTTGCTTTTTGTTGCACCATTGAAGTGAATGGTTCTGCATTTGGTCTGCAAAAAAGGCGGACCGCACACGTAAACAAAATACGTTCATGTGCATGAGCCCTAAGACCACATGCACACATACATTTGCGGGATACGCAGGGTTTTTCTGTGCAGTTTTCGGTGCGGAAAACCTGCAGCGTTTCACAGTACCAGCACTCCGTAAATCTTATGTACACTTTGCAGATTATTTCCATGCGGAAATGGACCAGCCGCACAGATTTCAGAATTTATAGCCTGTCAGTTATGTTTGCGGTTTTAGTTGTGGATTTCACCCTTTTCAATACAAGGTGAAATGTGCGGCAAAACTGCATAAAATCCGGAACAAAATCCGCAATTAGAAATTGCGGCATTTGGTGTGAATGTGCTAAAGCAGGCATGCTCAACCTGCGGCCCTCCAGCTGTTGCAAAACTACAACTCCCATCATTCCTGGACAGCCTACAGCTGTCAGCCTACAGAAGGGCATGGTGGGAGTTGTAGTTTTACAACAGCTGGGGGGCCGCAGGTTGAGCATCCATGTGTTTAAGAAATGCACATAAATCCACATGGAAATTCACGTGGATCTTATGTGCGTTCACCCGCTCTCGTGTGCAGCTGGCCTAGGGGTACTTTTACACTAGCGTTATTCTTTTCCATTATTGAAATTCGGTAAAGGGGCTCAATACCGGAAAAAAACGCATCAATTTTGTCCTAATGCATTCTGAATGGAAAGCAATCTGTTCAGTACGCATCAGGATATCTTCCGTTCCGTACCTTGTATGGTATTTGACCGGACAAAATACCGCAGCATACTGCAGTATTTTTTCCGGACAGCATCCCGGAACGATATCGCACTTGCCGGATCCGGCATTAATTTCCATAGAGATATATTAATGCCGGATCCGGTATCAAGTGTTCTGGAAATTGGCACATCTCTGGATCCGGTTTTCCAGTCTGCGCATGTGCTGAGATATAGGAGGAGGCGGTTTCTCTCTTGATCTTTGAAAAAAATGTAAATACTGGATCCATCATTCCGGATAATACCGGATGAGACTGATCTGATATTTCACCGGATCCAACTAACTTATCTGGAAAAAAAAAAGCTTTTCGATTGTCGGATTTGGCTGGCAGTTCAGTTGCCAGAGTTGCCCTTAGGGTTCCGGGACACGAATGCCGAGTAACATGCAGAAAATCCGTACAAATTTCCGCACTAAAACTGCAATACATAATTGCTGTTTTTGGGGCCATTTTGAGGCAGATTTTCCGCAGATCTCACTCTTCCATTAAAAATGGTGAAATTTGCACAAGAAAAATGCAACAACGATTCACATGCTATGGATTTCAGAATCCGCAACGGTCAATGTCCACACCTAAGAAGAAAAGCAAAGTGCACAACGGATTTGTCTAGTATTATACACCTTGCTGGTACTGTGCTACACTGCGTTCTTTCCGCACACAGTCCTCACGGAAAAACCTCACGTAACCCGCATCATATTCAGGTAGATCTGTGTAGGCCACCTACATATGACTCCAAGTCCGCAGGGTGCAGTCTGCAGCTAAAACCGCAAATATAATTGTCATGCTGTAGATTTGGAAATCAGCACGGCAGGTCAATTTCCGCATGGAAATAATCCGCAAAGAGTGTACATGACATTTGTGTAATCTCATACACTTTGCTGGTACTGTACTACACTGCGGTTTTTATGCACGGGAATCTGTGCAACAAAACCACACACATTTAGCAATGTTTGCAGGTGGCCTTAACATGCTGCAAGTCAATTTCCACATGGAACATTTGTCTGATACGCTTTTTTTTAGTTACTTATGAATATATTTAGTGATGCGCACAGACTAGAAATAGGTCTTTTTGTACTTCCCCTTTAAATCATTTTTATTAGTTCCATTACAGACATTAAAAAAAGTAAATATTACAAAATAAATACATATTACTAATACACCACCACCCCACAGTCAGGAATGCGTATGTTCTAGGAAATAATCAGGAATGTATAAGTTCTAAGCAATAGTCAGTACTGTGTATGTTCTAGGCAAGTCAGGAATGTACTGTATATGTTCTAGGCAATAGTCAGGCATGTACTGTATATGTTCTAGGCAATAGTCAGGAATGTACTGTATATGTTCTAGGAAATAGTCAGGAATGTACTGTATATGTTCTAGGTAATAGTCAGGAATGTACTGTATATGTTCTAGGCAATAGTCAGGAATGTACTGTATATGTTCTAGACAATAGTCAGGAATGTACTGTATATGTTCTAGGAAATAGCCAGGAATGTACTGTATATGTTCTAGGCAATAGTCAGGCATGTACTGTATATGTTCTAGGCAATAGTCAGGAATGTACTGTATATGTTCTAGGAAATAGTCAGGAATGTACTGTATATGTTCTAGGTAATAGTCAGGAATGTACTGTATATGTTCTAGGCAATAGTCAGGAATGTACTGTATATGTTCTAGACAATAGTCAGGAATGTACTGTATATGTTCTAGGAAATAGCCAGGAATGTACTGTATATGTTCTAGGTAATAGTCAGGAATGTACTGTATATGTTCTAGGCAATAGTCAGGAATGTACTGTATATGTTCTAGGCAATAGTCAGGAATGTACTGTATATGTTCTAGGAAATAGCCAGGAATGTACTGTATATGTTCTAGGCAATAGTCAGGCATGTACTGTATATGTTCTAGGCAATAGTCAGGCATGTACTGTATATGTTCTAGGAAATAGTCAGGAATGTACTGTATATGTTCTAGGAAATAGTCAGGAATGTACTGTATATGTTCTAGGCAATAGTCAGGCATGTACTGTATATGTTCTAGGCAATAGTCAGGCATGTACTGTATATGTTCTAGGAAATAGTCAGGAATGTACTGTATATGTTCTAGGAAATAGTCAGGCATGTACTGTATATGTTCTAGGCAATAGTCAGGAATGTACTGTATATGTTCTAGGCAATAGTCAGGAATGTACTGTATATGTTCTAGGCAATAGTCAGGCATGTACTGTATATGTTCTAGGCAATAGTCAGGCATGTACTGTATATGTTCTAGGAAATAGTCAGGAATGTACTGTATATGTTCTAGGAAATAGTCAGGAATGTACTGTATATGTTCTAGGAAATAGTCAGGCATGTACTGTATATGTTCTAGGCAATAGTCAGGAATGTACTGTATATGTTCTAGGCAATAGTCAGGAATGTACTGTATATGTTCTAGGCAATAGTCAGGCATGTACTGTATATGTTCTAGGCAATAGTCAGGTATGTACTGTATATGTTCTAGGCAATAGTCAGGCATGTACTGTATATGTTCTAGGCAATAGTCAGGCATGTACTGTATATGTTCTAGGCAATAGTCAGGCATGTACTGTATATGTTCTAGGAAATAGTCAGGAATGTACTGTATATGTTCTAGGCAATAGTCAGGCATGTACTGTATATGTTCTAGGCAATAGTCAGGAATGTACTGTATATGTTCTAGGCAATAGTCAGGAATGTACTGTATATGTTCTAGGCAATAGTCAGGCATGTACTGTATATGTTCTAGGCAATAGTCAGGAATGTACTGTATATGTTCTAGGCAATAGTCAGGAATGTACTGTATATGTTCTAGGTAATAGTCAGGCATGTACTGTATATGTTCTAGGTAATAGGGATGTGTATGCTCTAGACAATAGTCAGTAATGTACCGTATATGCTCTAAGTAATAGTCAGGTATGTACTGTATATGTTCTAGGTAATAGTCAGGTATGTACTGTATATGTTCTAGGCAATAGTCAGGAATGTACTGTATATGTTCTAGGCAATAGTCAGGCATGTACTGTATATGTTCTAGGCAATAGTCAGAAATGTACTGTATATGTTCTAGGTAATAGTCAGGCATGTACTGTATATATTCTAGGTAATAGGGATGTGTATGCTCTAGACAATAGTCAGTAATGTACTGTATATGTTCTAAGTAAAAGGTATGTACTGTATATGTTCTAGGTAATAGTCAGGTATGTACTGTATATGTTCTAGGTAATAGTCAGGCATGTACTGTATATGTTCTAGGCAATAGTCAGGAATGTACTGTATATGTTCTAGGCAATAGTCAGGCATGTACTGTATATGTTCTAGGCAATAGTCAGGAATGTACTGTATATGTTCTAGGCAATAGTCAGGAATGTACTGTATATGTTCTAGGTAATAGTCAGGCATGTACTGTATATATTCTAGGTAATAGGGATGTGTATGCTCTAGACAATAGTCAGTAATGTACCGTATATGCTCTAAGTAATAGTCAGGTATGTACTGTATATGTTCTAGGTAATAGTCAGGTATGTACTGTATATGTTCTAGGAAATAGTCAGGAATGTACTGTATATGTTCTAGGCAATAGTCAGGCATGTACTGTATATGTTCTAGGCAATAGTCAGGAATGTACTGTATATGTTCTAGGTAATAGTCAGGCATGTATAACAAAGAAAGGCGGCTCTCCACAGGTTTTTTGGAAAAACAGGTGCTCTTGCTCAATTTGACTCACCCTCGTCAGTTAAAATTTAAAATAATAGATTGATGAGCAGGCACTCTAAATATGGTACATGGAGGACAATTTTATTAAATATTAAAATATAGAGATATAAAACCATAAAATACAAATATATTATCAATAGTAGCAAGATATATAATCAGAATAATTTTAGCAACAATGGCAATAAGACAGCAAACAGTCACTAATAGCAGTTGGAGGATATTGATAGTATGGACAGCAATCGATATGCATATATAGAAATATATAAAAAACAGAAACTTTTTCTAAAATTGGATTAGTGGTGATAGTTCCATATATTAATCCCCATGTATTGTATTCCACTGTCTGTTTAAAGGTTGAATCGCTATAAGGTATAGCAACAACGTAGCAACACTGTTTCTATTTGTAACACTGACATCAATGTTGCCGTTTTGAAAGTGCCGCTATTTACTTGCCTAGGGGTCTTCTTTCTTTATATAATGTAGACACAGTCCCACTTTTTAATGTAGACACAGTGCCACTTTTTAATATAGACACAGTCCCGCTTTTTAATATAGAGATAATGAATCTTCAGTTGTGCAATTCGATTTACTCACAGTTGCACTGCTCTCTGGTGCGGCGTCCCGCTCCTAATGTGAGAACAGGCTGACCTTTAGTGTATGGATCCTCCGGTCACAGCTTCTTTACAAAGTCGGCGTTCCACGTGTAATAGTCAGGCATGTACTGTATATATTCTAGGTAATAGGGATGTGTATGCTCTAGACAATAGTCAGTAATGTACTGTATATGTTCTAAGTAATAGGTATGTACTGTATATGTTCTAGGTAATAGTCAGGTATGTACTGTATATGTTCTAGGTAATAGTCAGGCATGTACTGTATATGTTCTAGGCAATAGTCAGTAATGTACTGTATATGTTCTAGGTAATAGTCAGGCATGTACTGTATATATTCTAGGTAATAGGGATGTGTATGCTCTAGACAATAGTCAGTAATGTACTGTATATGTTCTAAGTAATAGGTATGTACTGTATATGTTCTAGGTAATAGTCAGGTATGTACTGTATATGTTCTAGGTAATAGGGATGTGTATGCTCTAGACAATAGTCAGTAATGTACTATATATGCTCTAAGTAATAGGTATGTACTGTATATGTTCTAGGTAATAGTCAGGTATGTACTGTATATGTTCTAGGTAATAGCTAATAATGTGTATGTTCTTTTGGTAATTGATGATAAAGGGCATCAATATTATGTACAAATTACTGGGGTCATTTATCAAACTGGTGTAAAGTAGAACTGGCTTAGTTGCCCACAGAAACCAATCAGATCCCTCCTTTCATTTTTCACAGCTCCTGGAATCTGATTGGTTGCTATTGGCAACTAAGCCAGTTCTACTTTACAGTAGTTTGATAAATGACCCCCATACATCCTTCATCATTTCTCAAGCATTTACATCAGACATTTGATACACTTGATTCCTATTAGGCCTCTTGCACGCAAACTTTTTTTTTCACTTTTACATTCCGTATTTTGGGTTACGTATATGGACCATATGCGGAACCGTTCATTGCAATGGATCCGCAAAAAAAAAGGAAGGTACTCTTTATGCCTTCCGTTTCTGTATTTCCATTTTTCCTTTCAGTTAAAAGATAGAACATGTCCTATTATTGTCCATATAACGCACAAGGATAGGACTGTTCTATTTGGGACAGCTGTTCTGTTCCGCAAAAAACAGAATGCACACGAACGTCATTTGTATTTTTTGCAGATGCATTACCATAATTGACATAAAGACATACAGGTTTTTCAGAATTTTAGCTATAGACAAACCTTTGTGGATTTTGGTGCAGATTTGGTAAATCTGGTGCACTGTTGTGAAAATCAAAAACTGCTGGCTAAAAGGAAACGTTACTCTAAGGCCTCGTTCACACGTCAGTGTTTGGTCAGTGATTTCCATCAGTGATTTGTGAGCCAAAACCAGGTGCAACTCTAAACACAGAACAGGAGCAGATCTTTCCCTTCTACCACATGTCTGTGGAGGCTCCACTTCTGGTTTTGGCTCACAAATCACTGATGGAAATCACTGACCAAACACTGAAGTGTGAACGAGGCCTAAGGGGGTCATTTATCAAACTGGTGTAAAGTAAAACTGGCTTAGTTGCCCATAGCAACCAATCAGATTCCACCTTTCATTTTGGACAGCTCCTTTGGAAAATGAAATGAGGAATCTGATTGGATGCTATGGGCAACTAAACCAGTTCTAATATGCACCAGTTTGATAAATGACCCCCCAAATATTTATAAATGTGCCCTGCTGACTTATAGAGGATATATCAGCACTCCTGACATGTTGATGTGAAATATGGAGCATTTGTTATTATAACCCTGCATTGTTCTGTTCCTCTGATATTCCTCCTGCATATTTATGAAACAATTGTTACCAGTTGGGTCTGTGTCCCTACGCAGTCTGACACTGTTCAATCTTTTCAGACTATGTAGGGACATACCCTATTGAAAATGGGAATGGTAACACCAGTTTTGAATTTATTCATACAATTCTAGTAGGAATAACAGAGGAACGACACTGTGCAGAGGTGTAAGAAAAGATGCCCCAAAACGGTTTCATGTATATCTTAAACATGTCGGGTGGTGTCACCTGGTGTTCAAAGTGTATAGAAAAGTGCATGTCCATCCACTGTGGTATAACATTAGACAAAAGCGTCTAGCCATGCCGGGATGTATCATTCCGCCTGAGCTATTGTGATCAATGTAGTGGATACTCCGACTCCTACACTTTACACAGGATTGGTATAATCTGTCATTTGTTGTTGTTACTCAGTGTGCTGTGTAAGGGGAAATAGAAGCTGATGGTGCTAAATAACTTATAATTAATATTACCATCAACCACTAAAAAATGAATGTTATATCTAAAGGGCCCATATTTAAATGTAAGTAAGGCACAACTTATTCCCGTGCTTTGACTTCACCATGTTTATTTTCATGGTGTTGTGACATCACTGTTTACCTTATCCCTGTGCTAAAACATCACTAAATATGGTATCCTTGTGCTGTGACATCACTGTATGTATTATTTCTGTGCTATGACATCACTGTGTGCATTATACTTGTGTTGTGACATGACAGTTGGCATTATTTCTGTACTGTAACATCACTGTGTGCATTAGCTCTGTGTTGTGACATGACAGTTGGCATCATCCCTGTGCTGTAACATCACTGTGTGCATTATCCATGTGTCGTGACATGACAGTGGGCATCATCCCTGTGCTGTGATATCACTGTGTCCATTATCCTTGTGTTGTGACATGACAGTGGGCATCATCCCTGTGCTGTGACATCACTGTGTGCATTATCCTTGTGTTGTGACATCAGTAGGTGCATTATGCCTGCACTGTGACAATGTGTACCATCCGTGTCCTGTGCCATTACATCGTGCATTATACCTGTGTGGTGACATCATTGTGAATTATATCTGTGCTGTCACAGTACTGTCCATTATCCCTTTGCTATGACATCACTGTGTGCATTACTACTGTGCTCACGGTGACATTACTGTATGCCTCATCACTGAGTAGATTATCTGTGCACTGTGACATCACTAAGTGCATTATCACTATACTACATCACAGTGCACACACGGCACATGTTCTCAGCTCACTAAAGAAGGCGATCACCGTTAGTTGTTCAACCCATGATCATACCTTTGCATTGAGGTTCTCAGAACTTCAGTAGTGTTGATCGCAAATATTCTAATCGCAAATATCGGCACTTCGAGAATTTGCGAAGGTCTAGAATATAGTGCTATATATTCGTAATCGTGACTATTCTAGTTTTTTTCATCAGTAACCTCCCTTCTTGCTTGTGGGCCAATGAGAAGGCTGTAATATCTTTGTCAGAGCTTAGCAACATCCCTAGCAACCAATAGGAAAGCTGCCTACCCCCTTACTATATAAGGGCCTCCCCAGCAGCCATTTTCTGTAGTTTCATGGAGTTCTGAGAGAGACAGCGGTGTCATTGCTGTGCTCTGTGCTTTACTGTGTAATTATATTAGATAGTTAGGTAGTTAGCTTATATATATAATACAGATAGTTAGTGGGAGATAGTCAGGGTAGGCTAGATTGTGATATAATGCAGCTGATAGGTTCTGCTGTCCATACATACATGCTACAGACATAGTGCTGTGATGTCACAACAATACTTAGTGCGCCAATCAGTAATATGTAGTCAGACCTGCTAAAATGTGAAGTTGCACGTATTGCGCCAAAATATGTGCATCATTAGTGCCGATTTGTGCAATTGCAAAAATAATGACTGGAGCTCATTGCGATTATTGTGAATATTATGCAAAAAAAATCGCAAAATGTCGCAAAAAACGAATATTGCCTATGCGGCTCATCACTAAACTTCAGTGGGTTTTCCAGCCTATAGATAGTGATGACGTATCCTTAGATCATCAGTATCAGTTTAGTGGGGGCCTGGCACCCCAAAAGGATCAGCTGTTTTTGGCAGCCACCAACACCAGAAGAGAGACAGTGAATAAGCAGAAGGCATAGTCCACTGTGTAGTCCAATGTACTGCAGCTCTCCTCCCATTCACCAGAATGGAAGCTGAGATGCCGGATTTTCTTTCAGTAATCTTATTGAAGCCTCTACACAATCTGAAATAGCTGATAATCTAGAATAATAGACCGTATTTCACTGCGCAGTAAATATATATAAGATAGACTATATATAACGGTGGTAAACATCTAGGACCACTGTGCAATAGTGAACAGTGAAACCATTCTAGAAAGGTCAGCATGGAATCTCTTCTTTACAAATGTCACTAATAGCCCTCTTCCTCCTACTTATGTGGTTCATTTATCAAAGCAAAGTGCTTCTATAGTCCAGATAACAGGATTAGGTAAATAAATCCCACCGCACTAGAAGGACTCTTCTACATCGTATAGGGATCTCTCTATACATAACCCTGGCCATTTCCATTTCTCTATCCAGGATCAAGTACAATGTAATGAGCATGAGAAGTGGATCTCACCTATCTACTGAAAACTATGGGGGAGATTTATCAAATTGAAGCAAAACTGGTTTTGTGGCCTGTAGCAACCAATCAGATTCCACCTTTCATTTTTCAGAGCTCATTTGGGAAATGAAAGGTGGAATCTGATTGGTGGCTATGGGCAACTAAGGGCTCTTTCACACTTGCGTTCTTTTCTTTCGGCATAGAGTTCCGTCGTCGGGGCTCTATGCCGGAAGAATCCTGATCAGTTTTATCCTAATGCATTCTGAATGGAGAGAAATCCGTTGAGGATGCATCAGGATGTCTTCAGTTTCGGAACGGAACGTTTTTTGGCCGGAGAAAATACCGCAGCATGCTGCGCTTTTTGCTCCGGCCAAAAATCCTGAAGACTTGCCGCAAGGCCGGATCCGGAATTAATGCCCATTGAAAGGCATTGATCCGGATCCGGCCTTAAGCTAAACGTCGTTTCGGCGCATTGCCGGATCCGACGTTTAGCTTTTTCTGAATGGTTACCATGGCTGCCGGGACGCTAAAGTCCTGGCAGCCATGGTAAAGTGTATTGGGGAGCGGGGGAGCAGTATACTTACAATCCGTGCGGCTCCCGGGGCGCTCCAGAGTGACATCAGGGCGCCCCACGCGCATGGATGACGTGATCGCATGGCACGTCATCCATGCGCATGGGGCGCTCTGACGTCACTCTGAAGCGCCCCGGGAGCCGCGCGGACTGTAAGTATACCGCTCCCCCGCTCCCCGCTCCTACTATGGCAACCAGGACTTTAATAGCGTCCTGGCTGCCATAGTAACACTGAACGCATTTTGAAGACGGATCCGTCTTC
Organism: Bufo gargarizans; assembly: GCF_014858855.1. Classification (NCBI taxonomy): domain Eukaryota; kingdom Metazoa; phylum Chordata; class Amphibia; order Anura; family Bufonidae; genus Bufo; species Bufo gargarizans. The sequence continues at coordinate 734,461,517 of NC_058080.1, forward strand.
AAATGCTTTCAGTACACTTGCGTTTTTCCGGATCCGGCGTGTCATTCCGGCAAGTGGAGTACACGCCGGATCCGGACAACGCAAGTGTGAAAGAGGCCTAAGCCAGTTCTCCTTTACACCAATTTTGATAAGTTTCCCCCTGTGGCTTTTCAAACCCTTGTACAATTTGACATGCATGACTATATGCATTGTATCCTTTTTATCCTTTTATCAATTTAGGCCTCATGCACACGGCTGTGTTCCGCGGCCAAGAGCGGACCGTGGAAACCCAGCCGGGATTCCTGCTGACAGCATGAGCGCACGGCGTCATTGATTGCTATGACGCCGTGCGCTTCATGCAGCCGCTGCTGCTGTACAGTAATACACTATACTAGTGTATTACTGTACAGCAGCGGCTGCATGAAGCGCACGGCTTCAAAGCAACCAATGACGCCGTGCGCTCATGCTGTCAGCAGGAATCCCGGCCGGGTTTCCATGGTCCGCTCTCCGCCGCGGAACACGGCCGTGTGCATGAGGCCTTACAGTAGTGATAATCAGTTAACCACTTCCCAACCGCCCATTGACTATAAACGTTCTTGGGCAGTCGGTTTATCTCTGAATGGACGTTCTGGAACGTCCTTTCAGAGATGGCAGATTCACGCTAATCGTGCAGCTGCCAAACGGGGGGCCCGCTGTCCGTGACAGCATGATACCCCAGAGAGAAGGCAGGGACCGTTCCTGTATGCCCCTGCCTTCTAGATCGCTGTATACACAGCGCTCAACAAGGCTGGTGTAATTTACACAATGTGGTCACTTTTTGTGGGTTTTCACTGTGGGGATACCTCAGGGTCTCTTCAAATGCAACATGGTCCAAAAACCATATAGCGCTCCTTGCCATCTGTGCTCTGTCGTGTGCCCAAACAGCAGTATACAACCACATATGGGGTGTTTCTGCAAACTGCAGAATCAGGGTAATAAATATTGAGGTTTGTTTTGTTATTAACCCTTGCTGTGTTCCAGGAAAAAAATTGGTAAAAATGGAAATGTAATTTAAAATTTCACCTCTATTTTTCTTTAATTCCTATGGGATGCCTAAAGGGTTAACAACATTTCTAAAACCAGTTTTGAATAATTTGAGGGGTGTCATTTCTAAAATGGGGTCATTTATGGGTTGGTTCTATTATGTAAGCCCCACCTCACCTCAAGTGACCTTAGAACTGAACTGGTCCTTAAAATTTTTCTAAACTGTCATGGCTATGTCATGGTCTCGTTGTTGTTCGCCGTGACACGTTAGCCATGCATGCTGATTGCCTGGGGCAACATGTTGTTTATGCAGCATGTGTGTGTTTTGCTGCTTTCTTCTGGTGCCTTCTCTGGTGCGTGTGGGGTTCTGTTCCTGGCTGGGTGTGATCACTTGGTGCTATTTAGCCTGTGGCTGGTAGTCTGGGGTTAGTTGTACTCCAGCTTCTGTTGGTGCTAGAGCTATGCTCTGGTGCTGGGTATTACATCTGCCAGTCCTTGAGGGCCACCTTGTGGGACATCAATGTCACAAAGTGGGGGGGAGGGGAGGAACACCAGAATGACAACAGAAGGAAAATGACCACCAGGATATTGTCATGCATTAAACTAGGCATGGACTCATGGGGAAGGGATGTAATATTACCACTTTACAAAGCATTGGTGCAGCCTCATCTGGAATATGCAGTTCAGTTCTGGGCAAAAGTCCATAGAAAGTACGCACTACAGCTGGAAAAAGTACAGAGGAGAGCAAGGGTCTTAGTTATGAAGAAAGATTAAAATAATTTAATTCTTTAGTCTTGAGAAAAGATGTCTAAGGGGGGACATGATTAAGGCCTAGTTCACACAAATGTTTTTTTTGCGAGTGTACGGGCCGTTTTTTTGTGTTCCATATACTGTCCGTATACGGAACCATTCATTTCAATGGTTCTGCAAAAAAAACGGAATGTACTCCGTATGCATTCCGTTTCCGTATTTCCATTTTTTCGTTCCGTTGAAAGATAGAACATGTCCTATTATTGCCCCCAAATCACGTTCCGTGGCTCCATTCAAGTCAATGGGTCCGCAAAAAAAACAGAACACATACGGAAATGCATCCGTATGTCTTCCGTATCCGTTCAGTTTTTTCTGAACCATCTATTGAAAATGTTATGCCCAGACCAATTTTTCTATGTAATTACTGTATACTGTACATGGCATACGGAAAAAAACGGAATAGAAAAACGGAAAGGAAACGGAAACACAACGGAACTTAAACAACGGAACAACGGATCAGTGAAAAACGGGCCGCAAAAAAACTATAAAAGCCATAAAAGCCATACGTTCATGCATGTGAACTAGGCCTTAGGTATTGCCACATCCGTAACAAACAAAAATAAATAAATAAAAACTGCCAAAATTAACAATTTTTTGGTCACCTTGCCCCATAAAGTTTAATAATAAATGATCAAAAAATCATATGTACCCAAAAATGGTACCAATAAAACTGGCACCTTATCCCCTAGTTTCAAAATGTGGTCACCTTTTGGGAGTTTCCACTGTAAGGGTGTATCAAGGGGGCTTCAAATAGGACATTGCATCTAAAAACCAGTCCAGCAAAATCTGCCTTACAAATATGGCGCTCCTTTTCTTCTACGACCTGCTGTGTGCCCTTACACCAGTTTACGACCACATGTGGGGTGTTTCTTTAAACCGCAAAATCAGGATAATAAATATTGAGTTTTGTTTGGCTGTTAACCCTTGATGTGTTAAAGAAAAAAATGGATTAAAATGGAAAATCTGCTAAAAGAGTGAAATTTAGAAATTTTATCTTCATTTTCCTTTAATTGTTGTGGAACACCTAAAGGGTTAACAAAGTTTGTAAAATCAGTTTTGAGTAACTTGAGGGGTGTAATTTCTACAATGGGGTGTTTCTACTATGTAAGGCCTCTTGCACACGAAAGACTGCGCCCCGTGGCAGTGCTGCGGCCCACAAATTGCGGTCCACAATGCACGAACACTGACCGTGTGGCAGTTGATTGCGGACCCATTCACTTTAATGGGTCCACGATCCAGCCGCTCCGCAAAAAAGATGGGACATGTTCTATCTTTTTTGGCGGAACGGAACTACGGGATGAAACCCCATGAAAGCACTCCGTAGTGCTTCCATAGGGTTCCGTGCTTCCGTTCCGCACCATTCCGCACCTCTGGATTTGCGGACCCATTGAAATGAATGGGTCCGCATCCGTGATGCGGAATGCACACAGAACGGTGCCCGTGCAATACGGCCACGGAGCCTCACAAAGTGACTTCAGACCTGAAATGGTCCTTAAAAAGTGGGTTTTGGAAATGTTCTTAAAAATGTTAAGAATTGCTTCTAAACTTCTAAGCCTTCTAACATCCTAAAAAATTTAAATGACATTTACAAAATGATGCCAACATAAAGTAGACATATGGGTAATGTTAAGCAGAGAGATAAAGAAAAAAAATGTAATTGCATTTTTTTTAATTTTTAGTAAATTTGGTTTTTTTTCATAAATAAAGGTGAAATACATTGACTCAAATTTATCATCAAGTACAATGTGTCAAAATGGCTTGGATAAATAAAAGTGTTCCAAAGCTGTTACAACATAAAGTGACGCATGTCAGATTTGCAAAAAATTACCTTGGCAGAAGGGTGAAAACTGGCCCGGGGTAGAAGGGATAAGAAAATAAAATTACCGAAAACACTTAAATATTACTTTATTATAAATATATTCCCAAATACCTTTCATTAGTGATAATGGCTCGCTTTGTCTAGGGAGCAATCATTAGGAGAAGTAAAATGGCTGCAGTCCTATTAGTACACACAAAACCTGTCCTAATCACAAAGGGGGACAGTTTACTTGCAACACTGAGGAAAAGAGATGCCTCGTCCTCCTCTCTGCTCTGCTTGTCAAGGATTATGATACTGAATACAGTTTAATATGATCTTCAGCTAGATCTCTGTAGGAATGGAGTTCATGAGGAGATATGAAGTACAAAGAGGAGGATGGGGGTGGTGATAATGAGCAGCAGCACTTGCATGCAGTCTCCATTACCACAACCCCACAGTTTGTCCCGTCCGTACTCTCTGTACTTCATGTCTCCTCATGAAATCCATTCCCTAGAGATTCAGTTGTATTCAGAATCATAATCCCTGAAGTAGAGCAGAGAGGAGGATGAGGCAGTTCTTTAGCTCAGTGAAGTAACTTGTCCTGCTGTGTGATTAGGACAGGTTTTGTGTGAACTAATAGAACAGCGGCCATTTTACTTCTCCTAATGATTGCTCCTTAAACAAAACAAGCCATTATAACTAATGAAAGGAATTTGGGAATAAATTTATAATAAAGTAAATTTAAGTATTTTCATTTTCTGAATTCCTGCAGAATCTCTTAATCCTGAGAGCATCAGATCATTATGTACCCAATCAGCAGCCTTGAGGAAGGCTCGGGCAACGCCCTGGGCATTGGCGCACTCGGAAAGGTCCTCGTACTGTCTATGTCCAGTCCTGGCAATAATTCTGCATGCAACAGAAAATACTGATGTAATATACAATATGTATGTGTTTGTCTGCATTTGTAAAACAATGTTACATTTAAAGGGATTGTCCTATGAAGGCAACTTATTCCCTATCCACAATGTCTGACTGGCAGGGGTCTGACTGCTGGGGCCCCACGCAGATTAAGGCCCGTTGCAGACGAGTGTTTGTCACACTGCGAGTCCGCAGCTCAGCTCCCGGCCTGACCTCCCAGCACTGATGGGGTCACATAGCATAATATAAATTTATGATGCTGTGTAACCCTTAGGCCCCTTTCACATGGGCAAGAATTCCACGCGGGTGCAATGTGTGAGGTGAATGCATTGCACCTACACTGAATCCGGACCCATTCACTTCAATAAGGCTGTGCAGATGAGCGGTGATTTTCACTCATCACTTGTGCGTTGCATAAAAATCGTGGCATGTTCTATATTCTGCATTTTTCACACAACGCAGGCCCAATAGAAATTGCGGATGCAATGCGATTTTCATGCATTTTCCCTTATAACATTATTCTCCCTTATAACATGGTTATAAAAGAAAGTAATAACATTCTTAATACAGAATGCTTACAAAAATGTTGCTTGAAGGGTTAAAAACTAAAAACAATTAACTTACCTCATCCTCTTGATAGTGCAGCCGGCATCGTCTTCTTTCTTCTTCTTTGAGGACCTGCAAAAGGACTTTTGATGACATAATTGCGCTCACCATGTGGTGACGTCAGCGCAGGTCCTGAATGAATGAAGATAGAAGGTCCTTTTGCAGGTCCTCAAAGAAGAAGAAAGAAGACGATGCCGGCTGCGCGATCAAGTGGATGAGGTGATAATTATTATTTTATTTTTTTGGACCCCTCAAGCAACATTTTAGTAAGCATTCTGTATTAGGAATGCTATTATTCCCCCTTATAACCATGTTATAAGGGAAAGGGAAAATCATAAGTAGAGATGGCCTTGTGGTTCGCCCGGCGGTCGTTTCGCAGCGAACTTTGCGTGTTCGCGATTCGCCGAACATGCGAACATATGGAGAGATTTGCGCCGGCCATATTCTTTTACATTGTGAAGAACTGTGACCCATGACACATCCATCAGGTAGGACAGGACAGCCAATTGAGACATTTCAGCACATGGACATACTCCCTACCTTATAAATAAACCTGATATGGCTGCCATTTTACATTCAGTGTTTTGCCAGTGTAGGGAGAGGTTGCTGTGTGGCGCAGGGACAGGCTGTTAGGGACACCAAACGCTAGCTAATAGGGCCACAAAAGTCATTTTAAGGACTAGTATAGGTGTGCTATCAATAGGTGTGATACACAGAGGGGTGCGATATACTTATAATATACTTTTATAATGAGTCAAAAACACATAGATCTATATAGTGATCACCTGGAAGTCAGGGGCCTAGGGGCTTACTAGGGTCATTTGTTATATAGGGTAAGGTTCCGGACGGGGTCGCTCTCATCAGGGCGGGTGGTCTGTGGTTAGTCTATCAGGGCCAGAATAGCACCCCCCTGTAGGGCAATATCAGGGACAGTTCTTTGCCCACCCTGTCCTTCAATACCACATCATCATCTAGCCCAGGGATGGATGTTTTTTTGCTTTCCCTCCGGGATTCATGGATGTGCACTGGAACCCCCCGGATTGTGGTAGGACATATGGTTTCTGATTTGGTGCCGCCGAGCACTTGTTATTGCCTACCATTGCTTAACTTTAATAATTTCATTTATTTTCATTTTGAGGGATATCTTTTCTATTCACACATCCACAAAATTTTGCGGAACTGGTGCAGACCCATTCATTTTCAATGGGGCCGGAATGTGCTGTCCGCATCCGCGGATCCGCACTTCCGCATCTGTGCTTCAGTTTCCGCCAAAAATAGAACATGTCCTATTCTTGTCTGCAATTGTAGACAAGATTAAGCATTTTCAATTATAGTGGCGGCGATGTGCGGTCCACAAATTGCAGAATGCACATTGTCGGTGTCCGTGTTTTGCAGATTTGCAAAACACTTACGGACATGTGAATGGACTCTCATAGTAAAATTATTAAAGGTTACGTTTTATCTTTATGTATATTCTAATGGATTGCTCTCCTTGTACAATGTTATAATATACTTTCTATGTTAGAAAGTATATTACAGTGCATTTGTAATGTGCGGCAGTTGTGTGCGGTTCTGCTGCGATACTGCAGGTATATAGAGGGACAAGCGTTATTGGAAAAAATAATTTCTACTGGTGTTATATACCAGTCGTCCCCCAAAAATACAGATTGACGTGGGGTGTTATATACCAATTGTGACGAAATCAACCTTGCCACTGGGTGGTGGAGAGGCCTGGCTACCAGCCTCTTGCCCCAGGATTATGGGCCCTCTCATCAGCCAGGCTTCCTTTGTTCACAAAGGACTTTTACTAACTTTTGAAGCCCTGGTCTAATTCGTGCCATTTTGAGATATGTTAAATGTCTATGTGTACTGTAAAGGGTGGGACATTGTATATTTGAGTAGTAATGTCTGTCCTATTGTCCCCACGTGTGTATTGGCGATTTCCCTTTGTCCTGAGAGATAATTGACTTACTCCTCGGTTGTCTCCAGGACAAAAGACACTGTGTATTCTCCTGCCTGTGATACAATTGCATCAACCCATTGTGTGATTGTATCACAGGCAGAGGAGAGGATTTTGTGTGGGAGTGTCTGAGTTTATTGTACATGTTTATTGGTTGTTTTTACAAAACCCTGTGGTAATCTTGTTGGAAAATGTGTATAAGTCAATGCTTGTGTGTTCAATAAAGAGTTCCTGTTTTACCCTTCATCATGTTGATGCTGGTGTTTGGGTAACTGATCGACACTGGGGTTTTCTATACGCTAAAGATTTGCTATACTCCCCTGGCTGTACTATTAGCTCTTGCAAGAGCTGTTCCTGCTCTCTGGATTTAGGAGAGGTTTACCCACTGGAGCCTGGAGCCTTGTCGTAGGTCCAGGGTGGGTAGGAGACGGTGAGACTTCAACCAAGCTTCGGCGGTTCGTGGGGTCTGCAGCGCCTACGGTGTCAAGTGGAGTGCTTGGAGTCCTCTGGAAGCACTAGGAGCATCTATCGACGGAGGTACCCGGTCGGGGTGCCAGGAGATCCGTTACACCAATATACTTTCTTTATAGTGCATTTGGGTACTGTATAGTGCATTTGTGCATGCGCATACGCGAAAATTATATTGCCGATATTTTGCATTGAAAAAAATAATGAATGGAGATCGCAAATTCGAATAATATATCTGGTATTACACTGTCCATGTTGTGGGACTATTTGTGCACTTCTAGTAATTATTTCTTGGCTGCAAATATGAGCTGAAGGTTTTTCAGGTTCGCTTGCCATTAAAATTAATGGGACCCGCCGCGAACTTGCGCTTCGCAAACATTTGATCGCGTTCGCGCGATCGTGTTTGTGCGATCGCGTTCGTGAAACGCCCCGGCAGATGTTCATCCATTACTAATCATAACCTCTACCCAACACTGAACCCAAACCTGAACTTCAGTGAAGAAGTTTGGGTCTGGCCCCATGCACACGGCCGTTGTTCACAGCCGTGTGCGGGCCGTGGAACCGCGGCCTGGATCCCTCCTGAGAGCAGGAGCGCACGGCGTCACTGGTTGCTATGACGCCGTGCGCCCCCTGCTGCCGGCACAGTACAGTAATACACTGGTATAGATCGTACCAGTGTATTACTGTACTGTGCCGGCAGCAGGGAGCGCACGGCGTCATAGCAACCAGTGACGCCGTGCGCTCCAGCTCTCAGGAGGGATCCAGGCCGCGGTTCCACGGCCCGCACACGGCTGTGAACAACGGCCGTGTGCATGGGGCCTCTGGGTAACACATTCAGTTTTTTATCACGCGCGTGGAAAACGCATTGCACCCGCGCGATAAAAACTGAACAACGGAACGCAATCGCAGTCAAAACTGACTGAAATTGTGTGCGCACTCGTGTGGGTTTCCCGCAATGCACCCGGGACGCATCCGGAGAAAATCCGGGATGCCAGTCTGAAAGAGGACTTACAGTTCTGGAAGGCATTAGATGACATTGGCAGCATTATGTCAGTGTTATCCAATACATTCCAGAACTGTAAGGCTCCTTTCACACATTCATTTCAATGGGTCTGTGTACATAAGCGTTGTTTTTTCACGCATCACTTCTGCGTTGCGTGAAAATCGAAGCATGTTCTATATTCTGTATTTTTCATGCAGTCCTGGACCCATAGAAGTGAATGGGGCTGCGTGAAAAACGCATTGCATCCGCAAACAAGTGCTGGTGTGATGCGTTTTTCACTGATGGTTGCTAAAGCCTCTTTCACACGGGCGTCGCATGTGAGGGCCGGATAGGATGCGGGTACGTCGCCGGAAAATCGTGCGATTTTGCCTGTGAGTGGGGTGAGTTTTGTATGCGATTGCGTTGCGTTCTTCAGTTTTTTCCGCACGAGTGCAATGCATTTTGCACGTGCGTGAGAAAAAAACTAAATGTGGTACCCAGACCCGAACCCGGACTTCTTCACTGAAGTTCAGGGTTTGGGTTAGGTATTCTGTAGATTTTAATATTTTCCCTTATAACATGGTTATAAGGGAAAATAATAGCATTCTTAATACTTGCGGATGCTTGCGATTTTCACGCAGCCCCATTCACTTCTATGGGGCCTGCGTTGCGTGAAAAACTCAGAACATAGAGCATGCTGCGATATTAACGCAACGCACAAGTGATGCGTGAAAATCACCACTCATGTACACAGTCCTATTGAAGTGAATGGGTCTGGGTTCAGTGCGGGTGCAATGCGTTCACCTCACACATTGCCCGTGTGAAAGGGGCCTAAGGGAAAATAATAAAATTTCCACAACACCGATCCCAAACCCGAACTTCTGTGAAGAAGTCCAGGTTCGGGTCTAGGTACCAAACATGCCGATTTTTCTCACGCGCGTGCAAAATGCGTTAAAACGTATTGCACTCGCGGAGAGTGGATGAGATCCTTATATCAAGAAGACGTCCTACTGTATTGAAACCATCAGCTGATTGTGACGAAAAAAGTAACGAGTAATTCTGGGAAAAATGTATACGGAGGTTGGTACCGCACCCGATAAACACACGAAACTTTGACTAAACCAATCAGACAAACTTCAGATCACGTGGGTTCCTCTGACGTCCCGATCACGTGGGACGCTGAAAACATGTGGGACGCCGAACTGAAAACTGGAAGGAGGTCTCCAATTACCGCAGCGGCGTCTCGGAGGTACACTGTAGGTGGATACACGCCATTGAGTAAAAGAAGAGGGGTGAGTGCACTGACTTGTGGTGGGACGCCGCCACAGTCAGATATAGAAAACTGGACAACAATCAGTGAGTATCATTAAACTAGATACAATAGCATCTAATAAGCACCAATACCCAACAGTGTGCCATATAATCGAGACTCTGGAGTATAATACCTAACAGCGGGCAAGAGACTTTGAAATATAATTTCTTTTATTGAAGTGCAATAATAGGACATAGTAGTAAATGCACCTTATGAAGCGCACATTTGGAAATAATATGAAATCCCTAGGAAATTTTATGGAACTTTTATAGTATTTTAATCCTTTAGTAATTAACTCCTTTATCAAATTTAAGAATTGCATGTATCATCATTTATCTATGTATTTTTAGGAATTTACAGATTGATTACAGTGTGAATATAGTGTGATCAAATATATTATCTGATTGTTCTATATAATCTGTTATTATATCCCATTGAATTGCATTGTCTATAGCTTTTATTGATTGATTTTAAATAATAATAATGTTGTGCCTATAATTACAGTGTACCCGAAATGTAGTACCGGATATTGAGTGCCCACTATACACTACAAATTTTTGCAATTCTCTGATTGTGGTTAGGGTGAACCACACATTAGTGAGAGCACCTGTCAAGAAGGGTGAGCCACTATTTACACACTCCTTAGAAAGAACTGTGCATGCGCAGACCGTAAAATCAGATCCGGCGATGCGGCAATCTCCGGAACACTTAATGCCGGATCCGGCAAGTGCAGTAGTGTTCCGGAATTTTGGCCGGACAAAATACAGCAGCAAGCTGCGATATATACTGTACAAGGGACGGAACGGAAGACATTCTGATGCATACTGAACGGATTGCTTTCCATTCAGAATGCATTGGGACAAAACGGAAGCATTATTTTTCCAGTATTGAGACCCTTTACCGGATTTCAATACTGTAAAATAATAACGCTAGTGTGAAAGTAGCCTTAAATCAGTTTTGTCTGTGATTGTGTTCAGTGTGTGCATTTTCCTGTCCGGATTGTATCCGGATTGAATGCGTTCTTCACGCTTTGAAGAAAAACTGAAGAATAACAATTTACATCTCCTAGCAACCATCAGCGAATCGGTATGCCTTCCATTTTTCCTGCAAGCCCCATTCACTTCTATGGAAAAAAATTACCTAAACAAAATGTAGTGTGGCCAAATAGATTGAGCTCAGTGCTCTAGTTTTTCATGATCCCTGAAGAACGTGTCAGTAAAAATATGAATTGCATGCACCACTTTGTTATACATGTTAGCCAAGTGGACATACCTATGGGCAGAGATACTTTGTAGCTAAAGTCATGAAATGCATTTTTTTTTTCAAATGTCTCAAAACAATCGCATATGCATGTCACCTGTCACGAGGGTGTCAAGAGCCACGTCTGACTCCGTTATACCCGGGGTCAGGAAGTCGCAGCGGGTGGCTGCGCGCTCTATGTCTAAAGATCACGTTGTTTCTTAGTGATTGTTTTCTGTGTTTGTCTTGCAATCCTTTTTGTCTCACTCAGGGATCCGTAGCTTCTCCTCCTCAGCTGTTTCTTGTCTGCCACTCCCAACCTCCTTATATTCTCCTCTCACACTTCTCTAGTTGCCAGTTATAGAGCTTCCTGCCTGGACTTCTATACTGACCCACTGGAGCTGTGAATCCTGGTTGTTGTTCCAGAGTGCTACCCTCCGGATCCCTGTTGGGCTTTTTGTTGTCTCCTGTTGTCGCCCACCTGGGATTATATGTTGAGTCTGTATTGTCTGTCCTCCCCTTGGTGTTTTCCTTTAGAGCTAGTGGTGCGGACTAGTGTTCCCACCGCCCTGTTCACTATCTAGGGCTCATCTTAGGGAAAGCCAGGGTTTTAGGCACGTGATCGGCGTACGGGTGAGGAACCCGTCTAGGGACGTCAGGGCAGCCAGGTGCCAGCCGCAAGGTGAGTCAGGGGTCACCACCTTCCCTCTCACTTGGGCAGGGCCTTCCTCTTTCCCTCCCTCTGTGTCACGTGTGTGATAGTCACGCCGATCGTGATATCACCTCCTTCTCATAAAGCACTTCTAACCCCATCCTCTGGTATGCATTTTTCATTTTAATGACCAAGCAGTTATTATTTTTTTATTATTATTTTATTTATATTTTTATCTGTCCCATTCCAAGGCTTGTTTTCTGCAGGATCATTTTTCGTTTTTAATGGAACCATTTTGGCACACACATACCATACTTTTCATTCTATAAGACACACTTTTCCCCAAAAAGTGGTGGGGTGTGGCAGTGCATTTTATAAAGAAAATACTAATGAGTGCTTCCATTATTGTGCGAGGAGCAGTGAGTGTTGGGGTACTAATGCTGGTATTACTCATCGCTCCCTGGTCTTCTACTGGTACTGTGCCTGTGTCCTGTGTCCTGTGTCCTGACAGCGTACAGTGACAGGACGTAGAGGGCAGGCTCAGACTGGCCCACAGGGGTACAGGTGAATCCCCCGGTGAGCAAGGTGGCCCCTAGTCTCCCACCCCCCAAGTGGCACATACCACAGTACACTTACTCCACTACATAAAGATAGTCAGCGTACAGCACCTCAACCAGCCTATGTTCATACTGTATTAAAAAAAAGGGTAGATTATTTAAGAAACTAAGCAGTTTGGGTAGTTTATTGACTCGACTAGATAGCTGAGATGACTTCTAGGTACAGAGGTCACCAGCCATCCTCTTTTCCTAAGGACCTGCCTTCTCAAAGTCACACCGACGACCCCATAATCAATCACCTTGTAACATCTTTCTGTTGTCTGCTTCTGTGTAAGCAGGTAATATTTGAATACATCGGTACAGTGGGCCGCCAAAATAAATTTTACTGGTGGGCCCTAGGCACCCCTATGCTCACTACTACACTGGTAGTGAGCATAAGTGAGCACTTTGACCTGAGTCAGGTCACAGTCCAGCACTACAGGAAGAGGGCGCTGGATCCCATGGGTGGCTGCACCATCTGGAGCAGGAGAGGTCAGTTGTTTTATTTATTTTTTGTCTGATTTGAGGTCTGTTGAAGATTGGGGTCTGATCTGAGGTCTGATGAAGATTGGGCTTCTCGCCTGTGGTCTGATAAAAAATATATTTTTTCCCTATTTTCCTTCTCTAAAACCTAGGTGCGTCTAATGGTCAAATAAGCCTTATACAGCGAAAAATACAACAACTCACTCATTAACCCCTTTCTGACGTGATATAATAGTAGGTCACATGTCAGTTCTTTAAAGATGGAACCCGCTCTGGAGCAGAATGAGCAATATAGCAACCGGGGCTAATGTCTGCAAGTGGTGATAATGTCAATAACGGACATTTAACCCCTTAGATGCCATGGCCAAATGTGACCACAGCTTCTGAGAGACCAAAAACCCAGAAGCGTGAGCTTACTGGGCAAGAACTCCTCCCCCAGGCTGAGATCAGGGAAGGCATTCCATTGAAGTAATAAGCCAGAACCTGTACTAGGCTTCTAGGCTTATTGCTTGTATAATACAATTCAGGCCTGCAAGTAGCAGCACTGTATTGTAATATACCGTTCTTTGTAGATGCTAATGGTTAAAATTCCATTACTTTATCAAATTGCAATCTAATGATTACATGTTCATTTAGGGGGCTAAAAAAGAGTTGAAATTGTTTTTTTAAATTTAAAAAGAAATTAAAAAATATACAATACAGACCAAAAGTTTGGACACACCTTCTCATTCAAAGAGATTTCTTTATTTTCATGGCTATGAAAATTGTAGATTCACACTGAAGGCATCAAAACTATGAATTAACACATGTGGAATTATATACATAACAAAAAAGTGGGAAACAACTGAAAATATGTCATATTCTAGGTTCTTCAAAGTAGCCACCTTTTGCTTTGATTACTGCTTTGCACACTATTGGCATTCTCTTGATGAGCTTCAAGAGGTAGTCACCTGAAATGGTCTTGAAGGAGTTCCCAGAGATGCTTAGCACTTGTTGGCCCTTTTGCTTTCACTCTGCAGTCCAGCTCACCCCAAACCATCTCGATTGGGTTCAGGTCCGGTGACTGTGGAGGCCAGGTCATCTGGCGCAGCACCCCATCACTCTCCTTCATGGTCAAATAGCCCTTACACAGCCTGGAGGTGTGTTTGGGGTCATTGTCCTGTTAAAAAATAAATGATGGTCCAACTAAACGCAAACCGGATGGACTAGCATGCCGCTGCAAGATGCTGTGGTAGCCATGCTGGTTCAGTATGCCTTCAATTTTGAATAAATCCCCAACAGTGTCACCAGCAAAGCACCCCCACACCATCACACCTCTTCCTCTATGTTTCACGGTGGAAACCAGGCATGTAGAGTCCATCTGTTCACCTTTTCTGCGTCGCACAGAAACCAAAGATCTCAAATTTGGACTCATCAGACCAAAGCACAGATTTCCACTGGTCTAATGTCCATTCCTTGTGTTCTTTAGCCCAAACAAGTCTTTTCTGCTTGTTGCCTGTCCTTAGCAGTGGTTTCCTAGCAGATATTCTACCATGAAGGCCTGATTCACACGGTCTCTTCTTAACAGTTGTTCTAGAGATGTGTCTGCTGCTAGAACTCTGTGTGGCATTGACCTGGTCTCTAATCTGAGCTGCTGTTAACCTGCGATTTCTGAGGCTGGTGACTCGGATGAACTTATCCTCCGCAGCAGAGGTGACTCTTGGTCTTCCTTTCCTGGGGCAGTCTGCATGTGAGCCAATTTCTTTGTAGCACTTGATGGTTTTTGTGACTGCACTTGGGGACACTTTCAAAGTTTTCCCAATTTTTCAGACTGATTGACCTTCATTTCTTAAAGTAATGATGGCCACTCGTTTTTCTTTACTTAGCTGCTTTCTTCTTGCCATAATACAAATTGTAACAGTCTATTCAGTAGGACTATCAGCTGTGTATCCACCTGACGGTCCCAACACCATTTATAAGGCAAGAAATCCCACTTATTAAAACTGACAGGGCACACCTGTGAAGTGAAAACCATTTCAGGTGACTACCTCTTGAAGCTCATCAAGAGAATGCCAAGAGTGTGCAAAGCAGTAATCAAAGCAAAAGGTAGCTACTTTGAAGAACCTAGAATATGGCATATTTTCAGTTGTTTCCCACTTTTTTGTTATGTATATAATTCCACATGTGTTAATTCATAGTTTTGATGCCTTCAGTGTGAATCTACAATTTTCATAGTCATGAAAATAAAGAAAACTCTTTGAATGAGAAGGTGTGTCCAAACTTTTGGTCTGTACTGCATATATAAAAATTCTAAATTCCCCCTATCCCCAAAATAAGAATAAATAATAAAAACTTTTTTTTAAAATAAATATATATATATATATATATATATATATATATATATACACTCACCTAAAGAATTATTAGGAACACCATACTAATACGGTGTTGGACCCCCTTTTGCCTTCAGAACTGCCTTAATTCTAAGTGGCATTGATTCAACAAGGTGCTGATAGCATTCTTTAGAAATGTTGGCCCATATTGATAGGATAGCATCTTGCAGTTGACGGAGATTTGAGGGATGCACATCCAGGGCACGAAGCTCCCGTTCCACCACATCCCAAAGATGCTCTATTGGGTTGAGATCTGGTGACTGTGGGGGCCATTTTAGTACAGTGAACTCATTGTCATGTTCAAGAAACCATTTTTCCAGTCTTCAACAGTCCAATTTTGGTGAGCTCGTGCAAATTGTAGCCTCTTTTTCCTATTTGTAGTGGAGATGAGTGGTACCCGGTGGGGTCTTCTGCTGTTGTAGCCCATCCGCCTCAAGGTTGTGCGTGTTGTGGCTTCACAAATGCTTTGCTGCATACCTCGGTTGTAACGAGTGGTTATTTCAGTCAACGTTGCTCTTCTATCAGCTTGAATCAGAAGGCCCATTCTCCTCTGACCTCTAGCATCAACAAGGCATTTTCCGCCCACAGGACTGCCGCATACTGGATGTTTTTCCCTTTTCACACCATTCTTTGTAAACCCTAGAAATGGTTGTGCGTGAAAATCCCAGTAACTGAGCAGATTGTGAAATACTCAGACCGACCCGTCTGGCACCAACAACCATGCCACGCTAAAAATTGCTTTCATCACCTTTCTTTCCCATTCTGACATTCAGTTTGGAGTTCAGGAGATTGTCTTGACCAGGACCACAACCCTACATGCATTGAAGCAACTGCCATGTGATTGGTTGACTAGATAATCGCATTAATGAGAAATAGAACAGGTGTTCCTAATAATTATTTAGGTGGGTGTGTGTGTATATATATATATATATATATATATATATATAAATTTATCATTAAAAAATTTAAAATGTATTTTAAATGGCATAATGGTAAATGGCAGAATGGAACAAAAATCAATATGGCAAATTTGCTGTTTTTTCCATCACTTTACCTCTCCCCAAAAATGGAATAAAAAGTGATCAAAAAATTATACACATTTCAAAATGGTATCAATAAAAACTACAGATCATCTTGTAAAAAGTGAGCCCTCACACAGCTATATACAGTCGTGGCCAAAGTTTTGAGAATTACATAAATATTGGAAATTGGAAAAGTTGCTGCTTAAGTTTTTATAATAGCAATTTGCATATACTCCAGAATGTTATGAAGAGTGATCAGATGAATTGCATAGTCCTTCTTTGCCATGAAAATTAACTTAATCCCAAAAAATACTTTCCACTGCATTTCATTGCTGTCATTAATGGACCTGCTGAGATCATTTCAGTAATCGTCTTGTTAACTCAGGTGAGAATGTTGACGAGCACAAGGCTGGAGATCATTATGTCAGGCTGATTGGGTTAAAATGGCAGACTTGACCTGTTAAAAGGAGGGTGATGCTTGAAATCATTGTTCTTCCATTGTTAACCATGGTGACCTGCAAAGAAACGCGTGCAGCCTTCATTGCGTTGCATAAAAATGGCTTCACAGGCAAGGCTACTAAGATTGCACCTCAATCAACAATTTATAGGATCATCAAGAACTTCAAGGAAAGAGGTTCAATTCTTGTTAAGAAGTCTTCAGGGCGTCCAAGAAAGTCCAGGAAGCGCCAGGATCGTCTACTAAAGAGGATTCAGCTGTGGGATCGGAGTGCCACCAGTGCAGAGCTTGCTCAGGAATGGCAGCAGGCAGGGGTGAGCACATCTGCACGCACACAGTGAGATGAAGACTTTTGGAAGATGGACTGGTGTCAAGAAGGGCAGAAAAGAAGCCACTTCTCTCCAAAAAAAACATCAGGGACAGAATGATCTTCTGCAGAAAATATGGTGAATGGACTGCTGAGGACTGGGGCAAAGTCATATTCTCCCATGAAGCCTCTTTCCGATTGTTTGGGGCATCAGGAAAAAGGCTTGTCCGGAGAAGAAAAGGTGAGCGCTACCATCAGTTTTGTGTCATGCCAACAGTAAAGCATCCTGAGACCATTTATGTGTGGGGTTGCTTCTCATCCAAGGGAGTGAGCTCACTCACAATTTTGCCCCAAAACACAGCCATGAATAAAGAATGGTACCAAAACACCCTCCAACAGCAACTCCTTCCAACAATCCAACAACAGTTTGTGCAACACGCCAGACCTGCAGGGTATAGACGAAGTGAGGTCACGGTTATGGGCAATCGAGGGTACTCACTGTATTGGAGAACCCTGGGCAGGCGCGTGGCAGTGAAGGAGAGGTAGACACGGTTCCTCTGGGGCACACTCTGTATATAGGGACCAGGCCTGATGGTGGATGAGGTGCCCTGGATGTTATGGGTATTTTGAGTGCCTGGGGCAAGGTCCCTGTTGGATTCGTGACGCCAGTGCCTTTGGACGGTGGCACGCCGGTTGGTAGTTGGAATGATGGAGGTACACAAGTAGAATAGTGAACCAAACGTAACTTTACTGAACAATCCAACTTTGTACAGCAGGTAGTAGTACAGTCTTTCAATCACAGTTCCACAAGTAGGCTTATTCACAAAATGGCAGGCAATATTTATGCAAGATACGCAGAGGGTAAACTTCACAAGCACTCAGCAGCAGGTTGTACCTTTCCTCAGAATCAATGTACACTGTCCTTTCTAGAACTCCTGCTCTGGCTTTATCTCCCAAGGCCCGGATGCCTAAAGGGTGGCTTAAATCCTTGGTTACTATCTTCCTCAGGTATTAGATTCTTGCTTTCTTTTCTAGTTTCATCTGCCCATCAGGGTCACTTAGCTTACCCTGGATCGCCCTCTCTTGTAAAGTGGATGACTGTGGGTTTCTCCCAGGAGGTTGGGTCCTGCAACTGGGGTGTCTTCAGAGCTAACTAAGGCTCTCTTGTTCTCAGGCAGGCTGGAGCTTCTCACTAGCCTCCTGGACATCACTAGCAGCCAGGGCTATCCAGCTGCATGTCAGAAGCAGGCTTTTTAACCTCTGTCTTCTTAGACTCCTGACTCTGCACTAACACTCCCTGTCTAAGCCTGGACATTTATACTAGGGGCTCCCTATCTCCCTCTAGTGTCTGGGATGTCTAACTACACCCAACTAGGCCTGCTGTTGCATCATACAGGGGTACATTGCATGTAAAAACACATTAGAACATACATAAAATGCACAATTAAATATAACACTTCTGTTCCTTGTGAGTAGGAGTAACGCGCACACCAATTGACCCTTGTGTAGTGCCCACCCCTACCTAGTGGGACACTACACTTGGTGAAGAACAATGCATTTTCCAGCACGATGGAGCACCGTGCCATAAGGCAAAAGTGATACCATACAAGTGTTAAGATTTCAGTGTGTTGAACTTTACGCATGTTCCTGAGTATTGGAAAGGACAAATAATGGAATGAACAGTGACTTTTCACGTCTGATAGCCGCTTTGATACAATTTGTTGCCTATAGTCTATCATTATAATGGAAACACTGGACTAAAGCTGCCACCTAGCACTATGTTGCCAATTCACGCTGCCAACTTGCTATATGCTGCTATATTTATTGTATTTAGTGATTGTTTTTAATTATTAGATTTATGTACAGGAGATTAGTCCTAATATCTAGATTATTTCATTCCTGCGCATTGTGGACTGCTGACCCGGATTTTAGATACTACATATAGAGCGTTTTATTGTAGTTTTCATTTAGTGTACTATCCTTTTATGTATATGCCTATAGCCTTTAATTATTAAACGTAGTGACCAAATTTCCTCAGGTGTGCCCAGTCTTTTATATACACATTTTGTCCTTATTGAGTAGTGGGGTGATACTACCTGACTGTGAGCACCCTGTTTGGTGACCAGTAGCCCTGTGCGTCCTACTATTGCATATTTTTTATTGGTTATCAAATAAGTTTGGTCAGTCAATTCATCTCACATGGTTGAGTTGATGTGTAAATAAATAAAAATATGGCTCTCAGAATAAGGCAAAAAAAAAAAAGATTTTTAAAAGTTATGACTGGCAGAATATGGTGAGTTTGAGGGAAAAGATTTTTATCCCATAGGGAGGCGCCACTCTTAAAGTAGTTGTCTGCACAATTGCTTAAATAATTAGTAAAAATATACTAGAATATTTTTATATAAAAATACTTTTCATAAAATATCTTTGGCAAACTGAAAATAAATTATTCAGTGGATATTTAGCCAGTAATATATAAACCAAATCTGTAAAATAAAATATTTAGCCAGTAATATATAAACCAAATCTGTAAAATAAAACTTGGTTCATACTCACTTCACCCAGGAGGAGAGATGGGGGATAAACTCAATACACCCCCAAACCCTTCCTCCTGCGCCTGGCTCACTTCTAGAATGTCAGGAAATAAACGGCAGTCCTTCAACTGGAACTTCTTGTCAATTCCTTTTATTGAACAGTCAGGAAGGGGTGAGGAGGAGGCCCAACGCGTTTCGGGGATATATAAGTCCCCTTCATCAGGAGCAAAAATCTTTTCCCTCAAACTGCCTATTCTTGCCTAGGTACATTCTCCTAGCTAGCTTTATCCCATTGGCAGCCTTCTTTTAAATTGCATAGATTCTGGTGGTCGCCGTAATTTGCAACCTCATATACATTTATTCTTATTAATTTTTATCTTATAGTTTTAGTAAAATCCTTTCCTGTTGTATCCATACCTATTGGCGCCCTGCGAGTTAAGTATCCTGATCCTCTCTCAGAGAGTCAGGTGATTAACCCCCTCTTTTTTCTTTCCTGTCCGAGAATATGGTGACACAGAAAAATATAATTGCATGCACCTTCTCTCTGTAGTGTTTTCCGCTGTTTCATGGTGGACACCACAAGCCTTGACTTTATTCCTCTCTGGTAAGCCTCCACAGCAGTCTGTGGGGTTGTCCCCTTCCCCTTTCTCCCCATAACCTTCCACAATACTTACCACTATACTTTCATCTGCAGCTTTACTCCTCCACATTAGGTACTGTCTCTCAACATGTTTCTGTTTTCACAGGTCCATCCATGGGTGGCCACTGATCCAATCCTGTCAAATGTTTAATGTACTATTTGCCATACTCAGACTAGTTTAGACATATTCTCAATATACACAGTTTTTGTGGTTTGAGGTATATTTACATACATGTATTTGTTCCATCTATAAAGATCTATAGACGCAGATATGAATACATCATATTGACACGCACACCGTGTATCCACATTATGCCAACTGCTGATGCCCAGATGTTCACTATGCAGTTTCTAAGCCTATGATGTTACACTATGATTGTATAACATATCTTCAACACCTGTTTTTTTTTAAATATGTCATTGTTATCTAATATGATCAATTATTCAAGATTGTCATGTATTTTTATTTTAGTTTTTCTTAGTGACCAAGGTCTGCAATAGGCTGATAGGCCAGAATCTAGTCACATTTCTCTGTGGATTTACAATGAAGCTGAACATTTTATGTGCAATATACTCAGGAGAATGCACTGGTAATTTACATTAATTTCTTGAATTGACATAGGTTACTTAAGCAAGATTTTCTGTTATGCCATTATGGTTACTTCTCAAAGAATATTTTAAAGAAAATTCAATTTTTGTACAACATATATACAACATTCTACATTTAAAATCTATACAGTTCTTGGTTTTTAATTATGTAATATTTTTTTAACGCCATATTCAGAATCCGGCACACTTCCTGTAACCAGAGAGCAGTGGGGGCTCAGAGGATCACAGCTGCATGGTTAGAGCTGTTCTTATGTCACATGAATGTCTGCAGAGTGCAGATAACCTGAGTAATGATTCCAAGAGGGATGTAGTAGAATTTGTACTTTAACTATGGAGGTGAATGTTGCATCCATACAATTTTCTCTGCAGAGCTGAAGATAAGAATATGACCCTCTAAACCGTTCAGTCAGGTTAAGGCTAAGTCAGGTTAAGGCCTCAGCAATTGCGGTCCCCAATGCACGGGCAACATCCGTGCAGCGGGCCAGACCCATTCAACTTGAATGGGTCCGTGGTCTGTCCGTACCGCAAAAAAATATGACATGTCATATTTATTTGCGGTGCGAAACAACGGAAAGAAACACCACGGAAGCACCCCGTAGTGCTTACAGCGGTGTTCCGTTCAGTGACTCTGTTCCGCATCTCCGGAATTGCGGACCCATTCAAGTGAACAGATCCGCATCCGTAATGCGGGGTGCACACGACCGGCGGCCGTGGATTGCCGACCCACCGTTTGCGGGCCACCCAACGGCCGTGTGCATGAGGCCTAACAGTGAGTCCTACTTTTCATGAAAGAACACAGAATGAAGGAAGGGGATGCTCCTCTAGAACACACATCTTGCATGGTTTTCACTGCCAGGCTCAGGAGGATTTCTCAATTTTCATGAAGTTTCCTGCAAATATATAGATTTCGTTGTAGCAAAGATTCATACTTTTACAGAACAACATTCCATGTCCCTAAATGGTACAGAGTAAGTGGTGACCCACTTCACTTGGATGCTGACAGGCACCAAGAGCAGATCTGTACCTAGGCATCTCCTCAGCATAATATTTCTCAACAATGCAGGGGGCCCAACACAGACGCCTTCAGCTGCCAAGCGCACATGCAACAGGTCAGCCAGTTTCATAGATACAAAGCTGTTAACAGATGCCTTTAACCCCTTAGTGACCACCTATATGCCTTTTTACGGTGGTCACTAAGGGACCTTAGGCTGGGCTGCCATGCAGTGGAGAGCGGGATCACAGCTCTCACATGAGAGCCGTGCTCCTGTTCCAACAGCTCGGACCAGCAGGAGTGTAAACCCAGGATGTTTAACCTCTTACATGCCTCAGGCAATGGCAGACTCCCTCTGTCTCCCATCGGCACCCCGCAAATGGAATCGCAGGGTGCTGATGTGTGTGTATAGGCTGGCTGGGACCTGTGTACGGACACCGCTGCATCTCCCCGTAGCCAGTGGTGTATCTTGGTTTTGTGCTGCCCTAGGCAAGACTAAACTCGGGCACCCCTTAATATAAATTTGACCCACCCCTTTCCCCCCCTCTAACCACTCAACAGGTCCCAACCCCCTTACCCCATTAAACAACAAAGTAATAGATTTTTTGTGAATTACTGTAATTTAAGTACTTACAGTTTTTGAAGACAGCAGGCTCAGGGATCAGTGCATTGGTGGCCGGGGCCTGGCCTCAGTGTTCATGGTGACCGTGTGCAGGATCCGTTCTGCACGTGGAGGAGATAAGGCTCACCCTAGCGTTGCCGGCCCGTGACTCCACCTCCTCGTGAGGTCACGACGGCAACGTGCGGACGCAAAAGGCAGGGGAGGTCAGGAGGAAGTCAGGAGGAGGAGGAGGAATTAAGTCTATCAACTCCTTCACTATGTGGCGCCAGCGATGCCACTCGCATAGTGAAGGATCGGACAAGGGGCAAAAAAAATATTTAGCATATTGTGTAACTATCACTAAGCAAACAAGGCATTTTGCCGCCCCATTGGCAAGTGCCGCCCTAGGCAAATGCCTTGTTTGCCTTGTGATAGATACACCCCTGCCCGTAGCACGGATAAAAACAACCGCCATCGGGGGGGCGCGGGGGGAGTTGGCAGCCAATAGCAGGCCGCGATGGGGATTAGCCTCCCTAGCATTAAAATGAGGATCTTTGCAATGGGCATAGCACCTATGAAGTTAATACTTCCAATCTTATTTTCTTAATAAAACCTTGAGTCATTAACATAGGGCTTTACTTACTTTTTCTAACTACATTGTAGTTTTTAGTC